>NC_089516.1:2786351-2809797 GCF_036850995.1 Saccopteryx leptura | reverse complement strand
CTCGGCTTTGCCGGTTTATGGAGCTTGTGTCGGGTGTGAGATCCGGCGTGTCCGCCACCATCAAAGGTCTACGCAGGGAAACGCCTTGCCGTGACCCCCGTAAGCAAGACGAACCCTCTTGACAGAACTCGAGGGGCCGTGGTGTCTACAAGGGGCGTAGAAATCGGTGGAATGTGAGGTCGTGATCTCCCGGGGAGGAGGGGACAGTGCCAGCTCCCCCAGAAACAGCTGTCACACGCCCCCCGGTCTTCAAACCCAGCTGGACCAATGGTGAGAAGTCAAATAGGACACGGCTCACAAAAATTCGGGGGTGCTTCATCGCTTCATCTTCTTTCTGCAATACCCCCTGATTTCCGTGAGCAGTACACTTTCTACGGGGGCTGTGCCCGTTAGACGGCGGCTCGGCACTGTGCCCATGGCCGGCATGGCAATCAGTGTAGTCTTCCCTTGATCTTGTCTCTTCTTCTGCTGCTGCCAATTTCATGCTGTGCAAAGTCTCCCTCCCCTCCTCCCCCCGGGATACACGTTTAGCAAGCTACCACGAGGGAACCCACGGAAAACTCTGAGCACATCTCCGTCTGACAACCACCGTCCTGCCTACAGCTTCCCTCTCTCAGAATGCCGCGGCCGGCCTCGCCCGCCCCCAACACTGTCCTGCCCCGGATGCCGTTGTGAGGAGGTCGCCCCTGAGATGTGCCCGTGGCCTGTGCCACATTGCAGGCGGGGGGAGGGCTGTGCAACCCTTTCTGCAGGTCTCAGAGCCTTGATAAACGGTTACGGCTTTGACGGATCATTTTCCTTGACTTTTTTATTTTTTATTTTTATTTTTTTTTTAATTTTTCCGAAGCTGGAAATAGGGAGGCAGTCAGACAGACTCCCGCATGCACCCGACTGGGATCCACCTGGCATGCCCACCAGGGGGCATCGCTCTGTTGCATCCAGAGCCATTCTAGTGCCTGAGGCAGAGGCCACAGAGCCATTCTCAGCGCCCAGGCCATCTTTGCTCCAAAGGAGCCTCGGCTGTGGGAGGGGAAGAGAGAGACAGAGAGGAAGGAGGGGGAAGGGTGGAGAAGCAGATGGGCACTTCTCCTGTGTGCCCTGGCCGGGAATCGAACCCGGGACTTCTGCACGCCAGGCCGATGCTCTACCACTGAGCAAGCCGGCCAGGGCTTTCCTTGACTTTTAACCACCTTCATCGACGTTCGATGCTCTGTGCCCCGACATAGGGTCACAGGTTGGGTGGGCGCACAAACGTTCTATCCGGGACAGACAGACAAGATGGCGGCTTAGGCAGCCGGGCGGGGTAGGTGTAGACCACTCCCGTCCTAAGCCTTCTTCCCTCTCCGCTGGTCTCGGGGGTCAAAGGCTCCCTCGCTAGCTGTGTGCCGCCAAACTCCATGCCCACTGAGCTTTCCACACATGCCTGACTTCTGTCCTTTTCTCCCCGCATGGTGGCCCCCGGCCGATGGCTGGCAGAATCTGTCCCTGGAGCCACCTGTCACGTCTTAGCTTCTCACGGGCTCCCTGGGACGTGCACAAACCTCTCCCCCAAATCAGACAAAGGAGTTGAGTGAGCTCCCCTTTAGAAACGACCCTGGCTCCTCCTGGTCTGCTGTCCTCCTCACTGTGCAGGCTCATCTTTCCTTTTCCCCTGAGATACTCTCTCCGATACTCATCGGTGCCTCGTACAGAAACACCCGCTCTCTGAAAGCAGGTCCTCAGTCGTTCACCTTCTGCGCGTCCAGCCCGGTTTCCCCTCCTCACCAGGGTGGGAAGTGTCCCTGTTCCCCAGTTGCTCCGCCCCCTGCGCTGACCAAATGGGCACAGATGGGTTCTGCGGCCGCCTGTGGCCTTGGCATGCGATATTCTCCACTCGGTTCCATTTCCTTTCTGTTCCTTAAAAATGACTTGAAGAGATAACGAGGTCAACCCTGGCCGGTTGGCTCAGTGGTAGAGCGTCGGCCTGGCGTGCAGAGGTCCCGGGTTCGATTCCCGGCCAGGGCACACAGGAGAAGCGCCCATCTGCTTCTCCACCCCTCCCCCCCTCCTTCCTCTCTGTCTCTCTCTTCCCCTCCCGCAGCCAAGGATCCATTGGAGCAAAGATGGCCCGGGCGCTGGGGATGGCTCCTTGGCCTCTGCCCCAGGCGCTAGAGTGGCTCTGGTCGCGGCAGAGCAACGCCCCTGAGGGGCAGAGCATCGCCCCCTGGTGGGCAGAGCATCGCCCCTGGTGGGCGTGCCGGGTGGATCCCAGTCAAGCGCATGCGGGAGTCTGTCTGACTGTCTCTCCCCGTTTCCAGCTTCAGAAAAATACAAAAAAAAAGAGATAACTAGGTCAAACATCCCTGTGCGAGGAAGGCTTAACCCTGGACAAGTTCTGCATGGCGGCAGGTGAACCAGGAGGAGGCGCTGTACCCGGTCCGCTCCGATACCACTTGCCGGTCCGGGTCCCCTGAGGCTCGGCCTCTGACCCGGTCCCCACGAGGTCCAGATGTCCCCTGCAGGGAAGCCCTGACGTGGGACACAGCACCCAGTCCCCCTGTGAGCTCGTTGACAACGCAGGTGTTGCCCTGCCATCTGCCGCGTTGTTCCTCAGCTCGGTGGGCATGCTTCCATGCTGCTCTGCGCTTCCCGTGGGGATGGAGCTGTGATGAGGAGGTGGACGGGCCGTCTCTCCCTGGGAATGGCTACTCGCCCGGCCTCCCAGCAGAATTGTGGAAGCCTCCGCTCCCTGTCCTCCCTGCAAGAACCTGGTGACCTGTCCCATGTCGAGGTGGACACCAGCAAGCTGACTTTATGGGCAGGTATTTCCGGCTCCATGGGTGCCCCACAGAGCTGGCCATGACAGCAGCTATCCCGTGGTCAGTGGTCTGCGCAGGGCGGAGCAGGAGGGCACAGACACCGTCCCACGCCTGATCAGATGCACAGACGGCGAAATTCACCCTGGCACGTCCCCGCTGCGGTGCCCACGCCTGTGTCTGGGAGGCGGTATTTGCTTTTGCCGCTGTGGTGTATGGCATAAAAATTCCGAAGGTAGGAGACGACTCCCTCTGTTTATATCAAATCGAGTCAAAGTTTGAAAAGGTCAGGGGAGAAAAAAAAAAAAAAGCATGCTACACCGGAGGCAGGCGTCGGACTTGACTTCCATGGCTGATGATGACAGATTTATTTATTTATTATTTTTGGAAAGAAAAAGTACTTTTCAGACGGCACAGTTGTCAGAGGAAGAATGGAATTAACAAAGCGGAAAGAGGCACCCGGTGACTTCTCACCCTGAGCACGCCCCGGATGGACGGACGCTGTAATTACCTCATAAGAGACGCCAAGGCGGTGTGAAAAGTCTTTCACGCCAAATCCGCCGGGAGGCAGGGCTGGTGACAGATGGTGCTCGGAATATGCGGGTAAATAAAGCAAGGTGTGATGGATTCAGACGAGGGCGTCTCGGCGCTGGCTGGGTAGCCGGGCTGATTAGAGCATCACCCCCCAAAGCTGTGGGTTCAATCCCCCTGGTCGGGGGCACATGGAGGAAAACCTCAATGTTCCTGTGTGACTCTCCCCCCCTTCCTGTCTCTCCGGAATCGATGAACAGAAATAAAAGGAAAATGAAAGAGTAGAGTAGTTCCAATAGTTCGTTCCCATCCAGACGGGAGTGCCTGTGTGGTTTATGGAAGGACAGTGGCCATTCTAGGATACACACCTCCGTGTTGTTAGGATTCAAGTGACAGACTTTGATTCTATACATACATCAATTCTACTTCCTCTGACAGCGTTCTCTAGGCACCTGAGATCAACTTTGTTATACCTCAAATATACAATCGTGCTCAGAAGTGTCACAATCTGCTGTATTTTCTACTGTATTTTTAGCTCCATAAGATGCACTTGATGCCTGAGCAAGAGGTGGCGCAGTGGATAGAGTGTTGGACTGGGACGCGGAGGACCCAGGTTTGAGACCCCGAGGTTGCGAGCTTGAGCACGGGCTCATCTGGTTTGAGCAAAGCTCACCAGCTTGAGCCCAAGGTCGCTGGCTTCAGCAAGGGGTCACTGGCTCTGCTGTAGCCCCTCGGTCAAGGCACATATGAGAAAGCAATCAATGAACAACTAAGAAACCACAACGAAGAATTCATGTTTCTCATCTCCCTCCCTTTCTGTCTGTCTGTCCCTGTCTGTCCCTCTCTCTGACTCTCTCTGTCTCTGCCACAAGGAAAAAAAAAAAGAAATAAAGATGCACTTGACCATAAGACATACCTAAGGTTTTAAGAAAGAAAATAAGAAAAATAAAATATTCTGAACCAAATGGTGTGTTAACATATTTAATAGAATATCATATTTTTCACTCCATAGGACACCTGGGTTTTTCCCCCTCCACTTTTTTGGGGGAAAAGAGTGCATTTTATGGAGCAAAAAAAAAAATTGATAAATAGACAATAATGCTGTCTTTTAATATCAACAGGGCACATTACCCTTATATTGGAAATCACCAACATTATTAATTAGCCCAGGTGGCCGCTAGATTGCTCCATCCCTACCTCACAAAGACGCCAGATAGATCTCTGACTTGATGAGAAAGAAAATGAACACATATACTGGTAGCACTTTATTGGGGGGGGGAGGGGCGTGCAGAAAGACTCTCTGGTTTGTCTGTCAATACGGAATTCAGAAGGAAAGCCCCTCTTGCTGTTTCCTGGATCCCCGCAGGCTCTACCGTTCACTTGCTCTCCCTCCCTCAAGTCCCCTGTGTCCCCCTGACCACATACACCTAGTGGACCCCAGGTGGTCCTTCAGATCAAATATCACGTCTTGTCTACCTGTGCCCACTTCGTACAGCCCCTCTCTCTGGCTCTCAGCCTCTGAGGACTCCTCACAACACTCCCCCAAACTGATGACTATCTATCCATCCCTGTCTTCTTTTCATTCACGCCTGTCCCCAACATGTGACGGAGAAAGACAAGGGGGTGTGTTACTCACCAAGAGGTCCCCAGTGTGACTTTCTCTCTCTCCCACAAATGAGGCTCCAAACGTTCTTCAATGAAAAAGGCAAATAACCCACGGATTTCGCAGCACGAACAAAAACCCTCCGTAGGACGGAAAAGAAATGTACGCCACACGAACAGAGAGAATAGCTTTTCCATCGTCAGGCATTTATAGATCAATTATAAAGAGCTCTTAAAACGGACGGTCAGCATTTAAGGGTCTGTGCGTTCTCCCAAGGTGAAGAAAACAGTTTACAACAGCATTTATAGAGCCCATCCACGTGTGAAAAAAAGGTTTAAATTCACTAATAAACAACAACAAGAAATGCTTATATTTAAACACTGCGTGCATTTTATTTTTCATGAGCCTGACTTAATAATAAGAAATTGAATGAATAAAAAAATGAATGATGAATAATAGAAAATGTGCAGAACCTATGTGGCCATCTAATACCCTGAATAAACTTACGTAACCTTTCTGATAGGCTGTCTCTTACATTTGTTTCATAAACGTCGTTTCAGGAATTTAACTACCCCCCGAAAAAATATCAGACATGGGGGACAACAGCACCCTTAGGAAGTTTTATGATGCCTAGATAGCAGCATGAATTTCCTTCCCTGCGATAGATACTGCTGAGTCAGTGATGACATACTCATCTACGAGAATACTCTGATTATGAACACAGAGACCTTCAAACATGACCTGTCGTGACCGGAAAACAGTAGCAACTAAAATAGCTTTGACAGCTCTCATCTCCGCGCTTGTAGAATAATGGCTGGATCTGTTTGACCATTGGTTAATTCAAATTTTCTCAATAAAATATTATATATATAATATATTATGTTATACATATTATACATATATATTTCTGTCACAGATTTCTGTTTCTAATTCCTCATATTTGTTTCAAATAGTTTATGCATTATTTTAATGAAATTAGAATATATGTGTATATGTCATATCTCTCTCTTATTCATGTATGTAATTATATATGGCCTCTAGATCTCTATATTTATACTATGAATCAATATTATATATCAGGGGTTGGGAACCTATGGCTCGCAAGCCAGGTGTGACTCTTTTGATGGCTGCTTCTGGCTTGCAGCCAAATCTTTAATAAAAAAAAAAAAATAATGTTAAAATTTTAAAACATTCTTAGGTATTACAATCCAGTCATTTCCTACCGCTCATGTTCATGGTTGCGGGTGGCTGGAGCCAATCACAGCTGTCCTCCGGGACAACACCACATTTTTATTGGATAATGCGTCACGTACATGGGTTGTTGTATGGCTCTCACGGAATTACATTTTAAAATATGTGGCGTTCATGGCTCTCTCAGCCAAAAAGGTTTCTGACCCCTGTTATATATTATAATCTTAGATATGATAGATAGCTACATGTATCTTGAAGGCAAAAATAAAATAGAATCCTGCTTTGAAAACTAGGGTGATGGCAAAGCAGTCTAAATTTCGGGATGCGGGGTAAGTGTCAGGTGTTTGAACAGATTTGTCTACTGTTGACTCGTACCCGCCTCTTTCCCGTTCCTTCCTGGGAGCGGAGTGAACGGAAACAGCAGAGTTGTTGCATTCTTGGAAACCACTGTATTTCCAGTTAACTTCTCAGGGAGCTGAGTGGCATAAGGAGGTGGTCTTGAGAACCCTAAAACCACAGGGGGTGTGGATCTTTATTTAGAACGATCTGGCCGCCCACGGTTAAAACTATCACCAGCAAAACAAGCAGGGAAGTTGGCTGGGGGGGGGGGGGCTGAGAGCGTCGATCGATTGTCAACATTCGATGTCGTGAGCCGCCTTGCGACCAACTGAGCGAGCCATAGCTTCCTGTCCGTTCTCCGTCTCCGGTTTCTCTCGTGTTCTCACGTGTATGATTGATTATTCATCACGCGTGGCCACGGACTCTCATGCTCACCATGCAGTGTGAACTCACAGAGTGAGTTCATGGAAATGCGGAACTGAGTGTCATTGTTGTTGTTGTTGTTTTTTAAATCCAAACCCAGTTATTGGGGAACTGGAACCTTTGAAAGCGCTCCGAGTTACCACGTGGGTGTGTTTAAGTTACCACATGGATCAGCCATGTTTCCTATGATAGATGCCTCTGCTCTTTCCCCCTTTACATCCATCTCAACATCTCCAACAGCTGTGGAGTCTAGTCACAATTCAGTTCACAAGAACGTACAGATGTGGAGATAATATGTAACGGAAACTGCCCTCCATTCCCCGTGAATTAACGTCCAGGACAGAAAAAGGTGGGGAGAGATGGTGATGGGGGGAGACTTGACTTGGGGCAGCTGGCACCGTGATTTGACGCAATGCGATATAACAGGTGACGTACTGTAGAATTCTGCCCCTGAAACCTGTGCAATTTTAGTAATCAATGGTAAACCGATAAATTCAATTAAAAAAAAAAAAAAGATTGGGATTCCTAATGAACATCTTGAAGAAACAATGTACCACATTGAATTCTGCTACATTGTGTCTGTCTTCTTAATAGCAGGAGATCGCTGTGTCCCCTGAGTTCCTTCTAGAATATTCCATCATCTTGTTTGAGGTCATCCCTTGATGGAGGGGTTAGCTGGCCCCATAACCCGGACATGAAATTCTCTCTCTAGGAATCGCATGCTAAGCACGTTCAGCATGCCTTTACGTTATCCTTTGTGACTTCTCAACATCCTGAACTCTCTGCCATGTCCTCTTAGAAATGGTGGACCCTTCCTGGCCGGGTGGCTCAGTTGGTTACAGCGTCGTTCCCCTAAGGTTGTGGGTTTGATCCCCGGTCACGGCATGTGCAAGAATCAACCAATGAATGCATAAATGGGTGGCACAACAAATCAATGTTCCTCCCTCTCTCTCTCACTATCTCTCTCTCTCTCTCTTAAATCAATAAATTTTTTAAAAAATTGCAGCCCTAAGTGAAGTCCCGGCGTAATCCATTGTTCTTTGTCATCCCATGTGCCGTAATTAGTGTCTCCATTCCTGCTAAAGTGGACAGAAATGCAGGAAAGAGCACGTCCTGTTTTGGAGCTCAGCCTTGTGCAAGGAAATGGGACCTCATCCCTCTCCTTCGCGTCCCCTCGATTAGCTCTCTGGCTCCCGTGAGGCCAAGAGTGCTTCCTAAGGCGCGGGTGTGAAGCCACCCGAGGAGACATGAGAATAACCCCATTCCAGTCGGAGAGAGCTTCTGGAATAGAACACAAAAACAGAAGCAGAAGTCCCTCAACGCCTTCCAGAATTCATCCGGGGGATGCCTCGCTGGGAAAGGCAGCAACTACAGGTTTCTTGCACAATCCTCTCTCCTATCACATGTCCCAGCCCTGAGTCGAATGCCGTCTGCAGTTTGGACCAGAGAGGTGTGGGGTCCGGTGAGCTCGGGACACCGTGGGGAAAGCAAAGTGCCCCTTCTGCTTGCCACACTGAGAAAGGGCTTCACTCCATCACGTCCACTTCCTGATGATTTTACTTCCTCCCCACCCCACCCCCCACCCCGTTGGGCACTCTGCCTGCCGTTTTCCAAGTGGGTTGGGGGGGATATGTCAGCTTTCTTCTCCAAATCTCCTTCCTGTGAACTCGCCGACGACCACAAGCATCTGTGAGAAGAGAGAGGGCGTCGTCCACTGAGGGCGAGAGGCAGACACGCGGCAAAAATACGCTCAAGAAAATCCTGTTAAATCAGTGTCGTCGTTGCGGCCCGGCGGGCAATGCGGACCTGCGGGTGCCCCCGCCCAAGTCAGAGCCGGCTCGCCAGAGCGTGGCTCGGCGGGTGTATGGGGGACCAGTCAGGGGAGAACGGGGGGGGGGCTGTACTGCCTAATGGACGGTGGCGCAGGTGAAGGGGGTACCTAGGCTCGTTAAGAAGTGTGACCTGGGCCCTGGCCGGTTGGCTCAGCGGTAGAGCGTCGGGCCTGGCGTGCGGGGGACCCGGGTTCGATTCCCGGCCAGGGCACATAGGAGAAGCGCCCATTTGCTTCTCCACCCCCACCCCCTCCTTCCTCTCTGTCTCTCTCTTCCCCTCCCGCAGCCAAGGCTCCATTGGTGCAAAGATGGCCCGGGTGCTGGGGATGGCTCCTTGGCCTCTGCCTCAGGCGCTAGAATGGCTCTGGATGCAACAGAGTGACCCCCTGGAGGGGCAGAGCGTCGCCCCTGGTGGGTATGCCAGGTGGATACCGGTCAGGTGCATGTGGGAGTCTGTCTGACTGCCTCCCCGTTTCTAGCTTCAGATAAATACAAAAAAGAAGTGTGACGTGGACCCTGGAGGCTCAGCAGAGACACCGGCGGGAAGACATCAGGAGAGAGATGTCTCCCCGGGGGAGAAATCTGAGTGCTGTCCTCATCGGTGCCGAGTGGTGGCGGCTTCCTGTCCGTGTCCCCACCCCCACCCCCCAACCACCCCCGCCATTCCTTCCTCGGACACTAGGGGCGTTTCCACATTCGGAAACTCTTTGTCTTCTCCGTCCGGCATTCGCTGAAACGCTCTGCATTGCCCGCGGCTTCTCTCTCTGTCTTTCCCATCGGTCGCCCTCAGCCGGGGGCACGAGCTGAGATGGGACCTGGTCCGCCCGCGTTGATAGAACATGGGCGTGTGCAGCGCACTGTGTGTGTTCTGCTAACAGGCGCTGGTTTCGTCTTCCATCTGAACACGGTTCTATTCATCTGAGAAGGCGTTCTGGAAAAGCTTGTGGTGTTTTGTATGTTTTTTTTTTCTTTTTTTCCACCCTGAGGGATCTTTTTAAAGCATTTCAAAGTTTTTTGTGTTAGAAATATTTATGAGCGCCAATTACGGGGCTGGGATTGTCCCCCCAAATACATATTGACCAATCAAAGGTTCTACCGCAAAACGTTTTTGGAAAATGTAAAACACACATAATGTGGCCTGACCAGGCGGTGGCTCAGTGGACAGAGCATCAGCCTGGGAGGGTGAAGACACAGGTTCGAAACCCCGAGGTGACCGTCTTGAGCACGGGGTCGCTGGCATGAGTGCAGGATCACAGACAGGACCCCATGGTTGCTGGCTTGAGTTCAAAGGTCACTGGCTTGAAGCCCAAGGTCACTGGCTTGAGCCCAAGGTTGCTGAGCTGAGCAAGGGGCCACTCGGTCTGCTGTAGCCCCCAGGTCAAGGCACATATGAGAAAACACTCAATGAACAACTAAGGCATCGTTACGAAGAGTTGATGCTTCTCATCTCTCTCCCTTCCTGTCTCTCTCTCTCTCTCTCTCTCTCTCTTTTTCTTAAAAAATAAAATGTAGAACCTTTGAATTGTCTACTCCCCACTGATGACCACTGTCCGTGTTTTGGCCGGCGTTGAAAGGACGTTTCCGATGCACTTTCCGTCTCAGTGACGTGATGGAGACATTTCACGAAATATTTACGTCGTTGGGATCATCCCGTGTCTCTGACCTGACTTCCTGCTTTCCAAACGCAACGCTACATTTTCACAGTTTTCCGTCGTGACTGATCAGTTCATGTGAAAGTTAGTGGCTGAATCCCCCCCCCCCCCCCAGAATGCAACGCCCCTGACCTCGTTTTGTGGAGTATTTATACACCCTTGTCATTTTGTCTCTCACGTCAGCATGCAAAATTATCAACGTCCTCACACATAAGTCTTTCTGTAAATCCGACGATGTCTTCAGAATAAATTCCAAGTGATGGAGTGTTGTGAGTTTTTTAAAGAGCACACAGTCCTCCCTTCCTGAGACTCAGCCAGATTGCACTTAACACGCCGCTAATAACAACACGCCGTTCCATTTTCTCTCGGTATTTTTAGACACGCCTGGGGAGCTCAGAGCGTAACTAGTCATTTTCTTTAGTGAGACTGTTTTCATTCCATTAAAAAAAAAGAAAAAAGAAAAAGAAAAGAAACCTCAACATTTGCTCAATTTTCCAGACAGTACAGTGTGTTTAAATCCGCATTTATTTAAGCACCGTTTCTCCGTAGAGAGGGTTCCAGTTTGAAGGATTAGGCACATTGAGGAAATATTTCAAATTCTCGCCCTTGGAAATATGCATTTGTGTTGTCATGCACGGTGATCGATAACCATCTTAATTGCTTAATTTTCTAACAGAAAATAACGGTGCTGAGGTGACTACTAAGTAACTCGAATCAATCTAGCTCCTTTATTCGACACAAATCATGTCAGTTGTTAAAGATCTGAAGTTGGGGTAAAGTGCGCCTAGAAGCCAACTCTCTTCCTTGTCCCGGATGGCACTTTGAAAGACTTCACCAAAATTATATCATGTCCAGCAGCATAGATTGAATATCTGATGCGTGCTGAGACCGGGAGTGGGGTTCAAATAACTCAGCAGCCACTTGTCTGCCCTGCTGACTGTTTTAAGCATAAACAAATGAAAGACCGAAAGGTAGTTTATGATTGCATGTATTTAATACTTAAATGAGAACAATAAAAGGGATACACCAAAACTAGATTGTATTATAAGAAAGAATTAAAAAAAAATTTTTTTTTAGATTTGATTTATCCATTTTTATTGGAGAGAGAAAGAGAGAGAGAGAGAGAGAGAGAGAGGAAAGACATAGAGAGAACAGGGAGAGGAGCTGGAAGCATCAACTCCCATATGTGCCTTGACCAGGCAAGCCCAGGGTTTTGAACAGGCAACCTCAGCATTTCCAGGTCGACACTTTATCCCACTGCGCCACCACAGGTCAGGCCAAGAATTTTAAATTTTTAATGCAGAGCCTGACCTGTGGTGGCGCAGTGGATAAAAGCATTGACCTGGAACGGTGAGGTCACTAGTTCAAAACCCTAGTTCAAAACCCCGGGCTTGCCCAGTCAAGGCACATATGGGAGTTGATGCTTTCTGCTCCTCCCCCCTTCTCTCTCTCTCTGTCTCTCTAAAAAAAAATGAATAAAGGCCCTGGCCGGTTGGCTCAGCGGTAGAGTGTCGGCCTGGCGTGCAGGAGTCCCGGGTTCGATTCCTGGCTGGGGCACACAGGAGAGGCGCCCATTTGCTTCTCCACCCCTCCCCCTCTCCTTCCTCTCTGTCTCTCTCTTCCCCTCCCGCAGCAAGGCTCCATTGGAGCAAAGATGGCCCGGGCGCTGGGGATGGCTCCTTGGCCTCTGCCCCAGGCGCTAAAGTGGCTCTGGTCACGGCAGAGCGATGCCCTGGAGGGGCAGAGCATCGCCCCCTGGTGGGCAGAGCTTTGCCCCTGGTGGGCGTGCCGGGTGGATCCCGGTCGGGCGCATGCGGGAGTCTGTCTGACTGTCTCTCCTCGTTTCCAGCTTCAGAAAAATACAAAAAAAAAAAAAAGAGTCAGGAATGTGAATGTGTTATTTCCACACGGGGCGGCTGCCCAGGCGCCCCCCTCAGAGAGAACCCCGATGACAAGGGCCATTTGCACAACTGTTTCGCCAAACTCAACAGAAAGTTAGGTATCGCTTCTGCCAAACCGGGTTGAGCCGGCTGAACCCCACCAGTGCGTTGAGCTCAGTGCTTAAATGCCACCCAGGGTTAATGCTAATGTATACTCTCAGTATCCAGGAAAGACACTGTGTCAAATATGAATAAAGAGTTCTACCTCAGAGCATCAACCCTGTAGGAAGTGATTTCAAAATGGGACGTATCAGACCTTAATGAGGAAGGAAGGCCAGCCACTAAAAAATGAACCCAAAATGGCCCGCGGGGAGAGAGAAAGGTGTGTGGGTGGGGAAGAGGAGGCGTGCCTCAAATATAGATTTACTTATTTAACTTCAAGGAGGAATCCATTCTCTTTTTAAACAAATGAGGGTCTTTTGTGCCCAGAATGGCAAATTGGCTTACAAAGCTAATTCGCTCTGAAATAGAGGAATCGGAGTCCGTGGGAAGAGATGCCGTTTGAATTAAGGTCCTAAGCTCTCCGCAGGTAATGGTGATGCTCTTTGATTGGTCGGTGTGTATTCAAGGGGACAATCCCGGCCCCGTAATTGGCGCTCATAACTATTTCTAGCACAAAAACTTCGAAGTGCTTTAAAAAGATCCCTCAGGGTGGAAAAAAAAAAAAAACCACCCAAAAAACAAAACAACACAAGCTTTTTCAGAACATCTTCTCAGATGAATAATTAAAATTTAAAATATCCGGCATTCCCGTGAGGTATGATACAGGCATTATTATTATTTTTTCATTTTAATCCCTTTCTCAATAACTAACTAGAGGAAAACTTCCTCTGCTAGGAAGGTATCAAATGAGGCGGCGTTTTCGGGGCACAGAGCCCCCCGCCCCCCCCCCCCCCCCCCCCCCCCCCCCCCCCCCCGGCTACTGCGCCATCTGCCCTGCTGAGCGCAGGGAGCCACCGCCAGCCTGTCTGTCCCTCGTCAGAATAAATAGCTCCCAGGACGATGTGCTAGGGATCTGAAAGGCATTCCCGCTAATTAGGAGGAAATGTATCCGGATGCAGGCAAATCTTTCCTTTCGACAGAGCCTGTCTGTCAAGACTCTGCGGCGCATTGCGAAATCCCACGGTCAGCGTTGACATCTGACCGTCAGCCCCCGTCCGTCCGTCCGTCGACCTCGTCCCGGCAGAGAGAGAGAGGGGGGCGCAGGGCTGGCGGAGAATGTCAACGGAGAAGGCATTCGACTTTCTCCAAAGCGGCCGCCGTGGCTGTCCTAGAACCCGGGTTCCTGAGTGTGTGAAGCCGCCCGAGGTCCAGCAGGTGGGTGGCCAGGGTGCGGCCACATCGAGATCACAGCCACGGAGGAAACTGTGGGCCTAGACGCTTCCCCTAATCTGCACCGACCCCCGGAGCTGTTGTATCCGGGCAGAGACGTGATCTCTCCAGGCAGAGGATGACTGATTCCGACAAGGGGGAGCCCTAAAAATAACAAAGTGAATCAAAGGCACGCGGCAGATCTAGCCCGCACCGGGCTGTGGCCACCGCCGGTGGTCTGCTCTGGGAATGTGCTCCACGTGGAGAAGGAGACAATGAGAAACTGTCTCCCAACCTGGAGGGGTGCGGTGGGACAAGGGACATGGTTTTAAAAAATGAAAGATAAACCACAAAAGGAAGTCATGGTCTCAGATCATTCCTCCTCGCCTGCAACAAATCTGTCCAACACAATTTCTCTTTCAAAATGAGTGGAAAAAGCCCTGGCCAGTTGGCTCAGCAGTAGAGCGTCGGGCCTGGCGTGCGGGGGACCCGGGTTCGATTCCTGTGCGGGGGACCCGGGTTCGATTCCCAGCCAGGGCACACAGGAGAAGCGCCCATTTGCTTCTCCACCCCCCCTCCTTCCTCTCTGTCTCTCTCTTTCCCTCCCGCAGCCAAGGCTCCATTGGAGCAAAGATGGCCCGGGCGCTGGGGATGGCTCCTTGGCCTCTGCCCCAGGCGCTAGAGTGGCTCTGGTCGCGGCAGAGCGACGCCCCCTGGTAGGCAGAGCATCGCCCCCTGGTGGGCAGAGCATCGCCCCTGGTGGGCGTGCTGTGTGGATCTCGGTCGGGCACATGTGGGAGTCTGTCTGACTGTCTCTCCCCGTTTCCAGCTTCAGAAAAATACAAAAAAAAAAAATGAGTGGAAAAAATAAAATGACTCCCCCCCCCCAAAAAAAGAGATTATACAACCACAGCCGGATATGTACAGCGAGTTGGGCCAGCTACTGAAAGAAATGAAAGGGAAAAAATCGGGTTGAAAATACCATATGGACTCCCCATAAGGTAGACTTAGAATGACTAAGAAGTTACCGGAGACACACACAGGACAGATTGGGGAGAATTGCTGAAAATGGAATGAAAAAAGGAGAAAGGTGTTTACAGCCAGGAAGACAGCAGCAATAAAAAGCACAGAAGAGGATAAAATGTTCACATAATCACAGTTCCTGGAGAGGAGAAAGCCAATAGAAATGCAACTCGAAGATAGGATAGAAACATTGGCGGAAGACAATCTGACTTTGGGTGATGGGTGTGCAACATAATCAAATGTCAGAATAACCTGGAGATGTTTTCTCTACACCAGGGGTCGGGAACCTTTGTGGCTGAGAGAGCCATGAACGCCACATATTTTAAAATATAATTCCGTGAGAGCCATACGACGACCCGTGTACATTATGCATTATTCAATAAAAATGTGGTGGTGTCCCGGAGGACAGCTGTGATTGGCTCCAGCCACCCACAACCATGAACATGAGCGGTAGGAAATGAATGGATTGTAATCCATGAAAATGTTCTCTATTTTTAATAAATCATTTATTTATGTTGAAAGGTACAGTACAGATAAGTTACAGAATACTTGAAACTTCTGTTAACATGACAACTCCAATCATACAATCAGAGAAAGTTAAGCACAGGCTGCTCTAAAATAATATTGTGTAGTTCTAACCACATCTTTTGACATTGATTAGTTGGTGACCTTGGGCAGATTTTAACCTCTCTGGACATTAGCTTCTTCACACATCACACTGGGGGAAAGAGTTGAATTCACTGTTTCTTTTTTTTATGCAGGAGACAATGCAGCCTAGTGCTAAGAGCACTGGTTAGGGGGTAGCAGCTCTGCTAGCTGTGAAACTTTGAGCACAATACTTGACCCATCTTGCTTCAGTCGCTTTTCTATTTATATCTAACTTAAGAGTGTTGTGTGAATTAAAATTAATTATTTGCGCCTGACCGGGCGGTGGCGAGGGGATAGAGTATCAAACTGGGATGTGGAGGTCCCAGGTTCGAGACCCCGAGGTCTCCAGCTTGAGCGAGGGCTCATCTGGTTTGAGCAAAAGCTCATCAGCTTGAGCCCAAGGTCGCTGGCTTGAGCAAGGGGTTACTTGGTCTTCTGAAGGCCCCCAGTCAAGGCACATATAAGAAAGCAATCAATGAACAACTAAGGTGTTGCAATGCACAATGAAAAACCAATGATTGATGTTTCTCAACTCTCCATTCCTGTCTGTCTGTCCCTGTCTATCCCTCTCTGACTCTCTCTCTGTCTCTGTAAAAAAAAAAAAAAAAATTAATTATTTGCATAGCACGCTGCATTCTGCTCAGCAATAATTATTTTTTCAACATATGATGTTATTACTTTATTTCCTCAATTTTAAAACGCCACTGAGTCAAACAAGTTTTTCAAAGAGAAAAAAAAAAAAAACATACCTTGCTAAATGTACATGTAGGTAAGAAGCAACCTGAGTAAAGCAACATTACATGGGGAAGAAATGTGCACCCAAGAATCAGGGAATAGAATATTTCCCAGGGTGTCAAAAGTGTACAGAAGCGAGGGCATTAGAACTGTGACAGTAAAAAATAGACATGAATTTCCTTGCTGCTAGACCACCTCACTAGGAACCTAATTAGATGCTCTTGATGAATCTACTATCTGACTTAGACAACTGCAGATTAACAATAGCTGTAGACTGACCAGGCGGTGGCGCAGTGCATAGAGCATCAGACTGGGATGCGGAAGGACCCAGGTTCGAGACCCCGAGGTCGCCAACTTGAGCACAGGCTCATCTGGTTTGAGCAAAAGCATGTTCTCTATTTTTAACGTTATTTTTATTAAAGATTTGTCTGCGAGCCAGAGGCAGCCATCAAAAGAGCCACATCTGGCTCACAAGCCATAGGTTCCCGACCCCTGCTCTAAACCTATGTATCCTGATTGATCAATGTCACCCCATTAAAATTAATAAAATAAAAAAAAACATTGACTCTGGTCAACGCATGTCTCATCAAAACCTAGCCTCTCGCCTGACCTGTGGTGGCACAGTGGATAAAGCGTCGACCTGGAAATGCTAAGGTCGCCAGTTCGAAACCCTGGGCTTGCCTGGTCAAGGCATATATGGGAGTTGATGCTTCCAGCTCCTCCCTCCTTCTCTCTCTCTCTGTCTCTCTCTCCTCTCTCTACCTCTCTGTCTCTCTCTCTCCCTCTCTCTGTCCTCAAAACCTAGCCTCTCAATGAGTCTGTTTCCATTTTGTCCGTTGGCTCCTTTTGTTGATTAGATTCCACGCGTAAGTGAAAGCAGATGATATCTGTTCTTCTTCATGGATGCGTAGTATTCCATTGTGTACGTGAGCTATTTTGTCCACTCATCTACTGATGGGCAGTTGGGCTGCTTCCAAATCTTGGCTGTTGTACATACTGGCAGCGGTGTGAGGCGAGGACTGTTGAGAGAATTGGGTGAAAAACATGAAAGGTTGAAACAAAAAACTCTTCGAGACAATGGTAGGGTGATTACCAGAGAGAAAAGAGGGTGGGGGAAAGGCAGAAAATAGCGAATAAATGGTGATTGCGGTGGTGAACACACTATCCACTATACGGATGATGGATGATCGAATTGTGCACCTGAAGCCTGTATATTTGATTAACCAATGTCACCCCAATAAATTCAATTAAAAAGACAACCACACAAAACCCTAGCCTCGTGATGTTGCCGAATGTAAAAAATAAAGAGAGAGTCATAGAGGCGTTCAGAGAGAAAAAGCAAGTCCAGTATCACATGGATAAAAAAACACACTGGCTTCCGGCACCTTCACAGACCTGCCCGGTGTCAGAATGTAATGACTCAACCCAACCATTATAAAAATGTATCCTTGAAAGAATGTATCCTTCGAAAATGACTCAATGGTTATTCTTTGAAAGAATGTAACCTTCGAAACTTTTCTTGGCTATGAATGCATCCGACCTACATAAATATCTCTCATCAAAAGGCTACTTAAGCCTGACCTGTGGTGGTGCAGTGGATAAAGCGTCAACCTGGAAATGCTGAGGTCGCCGGTTTGAAACCCTGGGCTTGCCTGGTCAAGGCACATATGGGAGTTGATGCTTCCAGCTCCTCCCCCCTTCTCTCTCTCTCTGTCTCTCTCTCCTCTCTCTCCCTCTCTGTCTCTCACTCTCTCTCCCTCTCTGTCTCTCACTCTCTCCCTCTCTCTGTCCTCTCTAAAAATGAATAAATAAATAAAAAAAAGAATAAATAAATTTAAAAAAAGGCTACTTAAGGAGGAAAGCATTTGAGCAAAGGGAGGGAAAGTAGACATTTCTGAAGTCAAGAAGACTGGATCAGAAGCCATTGCCGGCGCGCCCTTAAATCTTTCATCCTATTTCCGTAAGATGAAAGAAGTGGTGGAGAGAATTTCGGAAACGGATGGAACTGAGTTATTAGAACTCGCCCTTTTCAAAACGCCACCATCACTCACCAGATCGGCCCGTCGAGCGGAGAGAAGGTGCCCGGAAGATATTTCTAGAAATTCCTCCCCCTCTCGTCGCCGAATCTCAGTCAATGCCCTTAACACGGAAGACATTCCATGAACAAAAGCATCCCATCTCTGACCTTCCTTTGAAGACTTCCGTTTTCATGAGGGGACTCGGAGGAAGACATCTTCCCTGAGTCCCGGTGCTCGCGGCAACCCAACTCCGTTGGCATTGCCTCCTGTCCGAGTAAATCACCTTATCTTTGATGTTTAAGCCTCTGTGACCTAAGCTCATTGAGAAAACGAACCCTGTGCGTTGTGTCTAATTGTCCACGTTTGCTTGGGTGCACGTGGACAGGGGGCCAGGATGGTACAGACCCCCTGTTGACGACCCTTATTTGGGGTGACTTTCCGGGATCTCCTTTGGACCATTATGTCGGGTTTGAGTTTACCTTTTAACGAAAATATGTTAACTGGGCCCTGGCCAATTGGCTCAGCGGTGGAGCATCGGCCTGGCGCGGGGGACCCGGGTTCGATTCTAGGCCAGGGCACACAGGAGAAGTGCCCATTTGCTTCTCCACCTCCCCCCTCCTTCCTCTCTGTCTCTCTCTTCCCCTCCCGCAGCCAAGGCTCCATTGGAGCAAAGATGACCCGGGCGCTGGGGATGGCTCCTTGGCCTCTGTCTCAGGCGCTGGAGTGGCTCTGGTCGCAGCAGAGCGACGCCCTGGAGGGGCAGAGCATCGCCCCCTGGTGGGCGTGCCGGGTGGATCCCAGTCGGGTGCATGCGGGAGTCTGTCTGACTGTCTCTCCCCGTTTCCAGCTTCAGAAAAATACAAAAAATAAAATAAAATAATAAATAAATAAACACCAGGGACCAAAAAGTGTTCTCTACACAGCCCCTGGCTCCTCCGCCACGTGTACCCACCCTATGGTCATCCAAGACACGGACGTTGGTTTTTAAATACCCCCAAGCTTCTGCTCTATAGTGTCCTGTCTCTGGACCATTGTACATCCCCCCTGTGGGGAGGGGTCCGTGCCGTCCCTTTGACAATATCCGTCTTTATTTGGTAAAAGCCAAGCAGGACATCTTGCCGTCTTCCCTGCATACAGAGGACGATGGCCCTGGATCCCAGAAAAAATCAGCCACGAGCAGCTTTGCAGGCCATCTGGTTCGTGGGAACTCCATCTGAAGCCCTCTCAAACCATTCCTGTAAAAAAAAAAAAAAATGTAACAAAATAAGAGCAAAAGTCTGGGCACACATGGGTTAGATCAGGGGTCCCCAAACTTCTTACACAGGGGGCCAGTTCTCTGTCCCTCAGACCGTTGGAGGGCCAGAGTATAAAAAAAAACTATGAACAAATCCCTATGCACACTGCACATATCTTATTTTAAAGTAAAAAAACAAATCTGAAACAAATACAATATTTAAAATAAAGAACAAGTAAATTTAAATCAACAAACTGACCAGTATTTCAATGGGAACTATGCTCCTCTCACTGACCACCAATGAAAGAGGTGCCCCTTCCGGAAGTGCGGTGGGGGCCGGATAAATGGCCTCAGGGGGCTGCATGTGGCCCGCGAGCCGTAGTTTGGAGACCCCTGGGTTAGATAGAGCGTTGCTCAGAACGACTGAGTTGGCCAGGACCTAGCTTCTGTCCATCCGCCCACGCTTTGGGGTTCAGATGTCCCCTGGACGCGTCACGCTGCCCGGCCCTGCAGACTGGCCCGGTGCGACCCCGGAGACGAAAGGGAGTTGACTCCACACCAAGCCTCTCTGTGTGGACATCACTTTCTCTATCTGAGCAGGCACACAGGTTCCTAGGAGCTGTGAGACATATATATATTTTTCTCACTCTTTTTATCCCCCCTTACGATCCTTTCTTCAGCACCCCCTTTCCCTGCCGAGGACAGGTGAGCCCCTCGCCGAACGGGCGGATGGATGGCTTCTCTCTTCGGCACGCGGCATCCGTTTCTCCCGGGTAGAGGACACGGGGGCCCCGCGCCGCGCGGGGAGTCATAAGTATTCCGAGCGCCCACGCCGGTGCTCATTAAGGTAAAAGCACTGCGGTGTCGATGGATGGCGGTGCCGGCCCCGGGTCGTCCATTTTCATTTGACACGGGCATCTTAAGGGGCCGTGATTGATACATCATTAACAGAATTAGATTCGAGGTTAAATTAGTTATTGAACCGGCTCCAGGCTGAGGGCCCTCTGGGGCGTTATGAGGCCCGGGGCCTGGCAGCCCGCGCTCTGCATCAATCAGGGCATCGCACGGGGGACGTGTGACACCCAGCCCACCCCCCCCCTCACCCCGGGAGAGAGGTGCTCCCGCACGGAGAACCAGGAGTCCTGGTGGCCAAATGTTCGTTTCGTCTTATAAAAGAGCCAGTCAGACACTGGCCGGTTGGCTCAGTGGTAGAGCGTCGGCCTGGCGTGCAGCAGTCCCGGGTTCGATTCCCGGCCAGGACACACAGGAGAAGCGACCATTTGCTTCTCCACCCCTCCCCCTCTCCTTCCTCTCTGTCTCTCTCTTCCCCTCCCGCAGCCAAGGCTCCATTGGAGCAAGGATGGTCCGGGCACTGGGGATGGCTCCTTGGCCTCTGCCCCAGGCGCTGGAGTGGCTCTGGTCGCAATAGAGCGACGCCCCGGAGGGGCAGAGCATCGCCCCCTGGTGGGCAGAGCGTCGCCCCTGGTGGGTGTGCCGGGTGGATCCCGGTCGGGCGCATGCGGGAGTCTGTCTGACTGTCTCTCCCTGTTTCCAGCTTCAGAAAAATACAAAAAAAAAAAAAAAGAGCCAGTCAGTGACTTTCCACCCCAGGAAGTCTGTGGCCCCCACAGCTCTGTACCCAGCACACAGGGTCACTACCAGTCTTGCCCCGTGGACATGGGGATCCCTGTGTCACAGAGCCATCCAGGATCAACGTCCATGTCACCGGTCCCCTGCACGCCCCCTCGCTGAGAAGTCTCCCCTTCCTAGGGTGCCACGCCCCATTCCCAGTCCTGAAATGCCTTGTCACTCGGGGGACACTCGTGCCAACAGAGGGTGAAACCACTGATGGATAAAGGCCGCTCCGGTGGGACGTAGGTCCCACAACACAGGCGTGCTTCGAGGGACGAGCCTCCCCCGTGGGACAGCAGCACGGAGCGGACGTCCAGCGGCATTGGGGGCCTGTGTCCCTGATGGCTCTGTCCTGCCTCAGTAAAGCGCCCGATGGCCTGATCAGTCCTGTCACTTTATGCTGCGTGAAGCTTGTGCAGGAGACAGGGTCTATGTGACTCACGTCGGTCCGTGCCTCCCGTGTTCCCGGCCACGGTAGGACATAGTGATGACCAGACCAGCAGGATCTCTGCGTCCACGGGTCCTGCATCCGTGTGTGTGTGTGTGTGTGTGTGTGTGTGTGTGTGTGTGTGTGTGTGCGTGTGCACTGGGGGCAGGTGGTACCTCCTCGCAACAGAGGAGCAGACGAATCCACAAACAAGGTCCTTGTAGACACGCCGACTTGTGTCGAAAGAACGCAGAACTGGGCGAAGGAAGACCAGGTGGGCGTGGCGGTTCACGGAGACCAGGGGGCTAGTTCGAGGTTGTCCCCGACACCGTGTGGCACGCGGGAATGATGATGACAGAGGACTCCGGGACCGGTGACGTCCCTCTGCTTGTGGACAGGCAGCAGGCAGGTGCCGGGCGGGGGGCGTGAGCTCTGTTGTCTCAGGGGAGAAAGCAGGGACTGGTGTTACTGCTTCACAGTGAACCGGGGAGAAGTTGTACGAGGTAACGTGAAAGTCAGGAAGGGCGCGGGTCCCGCCGTCCTCCCCACACCAACCTAGAGCCTGCGTTCTGTCCGGGTTCGCTACAAAATAACCCACCAAGCAGAACATTAACCACCGTGTTCTGCTGACCAAGCCCGCCGCTCCTGGGAAAGCCTTCTGCCCCCAGCGCCCAGGACCCGCTTGGAACCGTGGCCACTCGGAGGAAAACGCTTACATTTGGGCATTGTGAGCGGGTTTTGAAATTAATGCTGATACGATGGGTGATGTATTTTCTTTCTCTCTTTTTTCCTTCCTCCCTCCCTCCCTCCCTTCCTTTCTTCCTCCCTCCCTCCCTCCCTCCCTCCTATCTTTCTTTCTTTCTTTCTTTCTTTCTTTCTTTCTTTCTTTCTTTCTTTCTTTCTTTCTTTCTTTCTTTCCTTCCTTCCTCCTTTCTTTCTTTCTTTCTTTCTTTCTTTCTTTCTTTCTTTCTTTCTTTCTTTCTTTCTTTCTTTCTTTCTTTCTTTCTTTCTTTCTTTCTTTCTTTCTTTCCTTCCTTCTTCCCTCCCTCCCTCCCTCCTTCCTTCCTTTTTTTCTTTCTTTCTTTCTTTCTTTCTTTCTTTCTTTCCTTCCTTCTTCCTTCCTTCCCTCCCTCCCTCCCTCGCTTCTTTCTTTCTTTCTTTCTTTCTTTCTTTCTTTCTTTCTTTCTTTCTTTCTCTCTTTCTTTCTTTCCTTCCTTCTTCCCTCCCTCCTTCCCTCCTTCCCTCCTTCCTTCCTTCCTTCCTTCCTTCCTTCCTTCCTTCCTTCCTTCCTTTCTTTCCTTCCTTCTTCCTTCCTTCCCTCCCTCGCTTCTTTCTTTCTTTCTTTCTTTCTTTCTTTCTTTCTTTCTTTCTTTCTTTCTTTCTTTCTTTCTTTCTTCCTTTCTTTCTCTTTCCTTCTTTCTTCCCTCCCTCCCTCCCTCCCTCCCTCCTTCCTTTCTTTCTTTCTTTCTTTCTTTCCTTCTTTCTTCCCTCCTTCCCTCCCTCCTTTCCTTCCTTCCTTCCTTCCTTCCTTCCTTCCTTCCTTCCTTCCTTCCTTCCTTCCTTCCTTCTTTCTTTCTTTTTCTTTCTTTCTTCTTTCTTTCTTCTTTCTTTCTTTCTTTCTTTCTCTTTCTTTCTTTCTTTCTTTCTTTCTTTCTTTCTTTCCTTCTTTCTTTCTTTCTTTCTTTTCCCTGTGTGCGCACAAGATGAATGAAACACTCACTACATAGGGAAGAACTTGAGAAAAATGTAGTCTGTTTGTGGGGAAACCCCATTTTAGTGGAGTTGTGTTTTTTTTGTTGAAATGCCAGGGATTCATCCAGAAGGAGACCTCGGGGCGTAACCGGGAAACTGGCTATCCCGGAAACCACGCGATTTGATGGCAGGACCACTGAGGACAGGAGACAAGATGGTGCTGGGTCAGATGAGACATGTGTGGAGAAGTGACCGTTAGAAGGGCCACAGAGAGGCCTGGGGTGTCAGTATTTCTTTTTAAAGAAATATTGATTGATTTCAGGAAGAGAGAAAAGAGGAGGGAGAGAGAGAGAGAGAGAGAGAGAGACAGGAACATCGAGTTGTTCCTGGATGCGTCCCAACCGGGGCTTGAACCGGCCA
>NC_089516.1:2701351-2781351 GCF_036850995.1 Saccopteryx leptura | reverse complement strand
GGCCGAAACATTAAACGTGAATAAAAGTAAGACCCGTGTCACCTGTTTGACCAGGTGATGTAACTTTTAACACCCTGAGCTCAGGTCCTTGGGAAGCAGTTGTCTTTCTGTTCAATGTTTCTACTCTGAGTTTGAATTCATATGCTATCTCAGAGCTTTAAGTTTTTCTTTCTTTCTTTCTTTTTTCTTTCTTTCTTTCTTTCTTTTTTTTTTAATGTGCAAGGAGGGGAGACAGAGAGACACATGTCCACGTGTGCCCCAACCAGGATCCACCCAGCAACCCCATCTGGGGCTGATGCTCTGCTTCTCTTGGGCCGTTGCTTGGCAACCCAGCTATTTTTAGCACCTGAGACAGAGCCTCCATGGAGCCATCCTCAGTGCCTGGGGCCAACTTTCTTGAACCAATCAAGCCATGGCTGAGGGAGGGGAAGAGAGAGGGGATAGAGAGAGGAGGGAAGAAGCAGATGGTCACTTCTCCTGTGTGCCCTGACAGGGAATCGAACCCAGGACATCCACACACCAGGCCAACACTCTACCAGTGAATCAACCAGCCAGAGTCAGGTTTTCTTTTAAAACCAAATCACTTTATAATTGCGAGTGATGAAGATCCAACTAATCTTTCATATCCTCGACCCAAGAACATATGTCTTTGAAGCCAAATTTGGAGAAAGCAATCAATGAACAACTACGGTGCTGCAGCTATGACTTGTCGCTTCTCATTTCTCTCCCTTCCTGTCTGTCGGTCTCTAAATCTTGCTAAAAAAAAAGAAGAAGAAGCCAAACATGACTTGGATCGTTTGAGTTGACAATGAGTCGCTGCCTGATTCTTAGACAGCGGTGATGACGCTATGCGGACGCTTTCTTTGCCTTTGACCATTAGGGGTGCTTTTCAACCTGGGGCCACTTAGGAACATCCAAAGGGCATGTTAGACAGCAGAGAATAAGAGACTCTCCTTCAAAGAGTCCAAGTTACAGTTGACAGCCGATTATGTCATGAGATCTTGTTGCTTTGATGGTCCAGGAAAAAATAAAGGGGGCAGGATCTGGCAAAACCTCCCATGGTCTGCATCTCACGGAGCCTGGCAAATTTATACACCCAATATCGTGTGCAGGGAGCCGTACAGGCAAGCATTTCTTTTATGTACAGAGTGAGTGAGGCGGGAGCCATGGGGCTATTCCCCCCGAGCTCTCCCCCCCCCCATAGCCTTGGAGACAAAGGACGGCAGATAAAATATGAGTTCTCATTAGAGGGGAGCACAGCGTCCCCGGCAGAGATGGAGAAAGCTCCCGATTCCGCAGCGAGCCCTGACCTCCCTCATCTCTTTGACAGACTGCCTTCCTCGTTGGGGACCCGGGAGCGGATTCCGTGTGATTTTAATATAACGGCGTGCCTCCCCCGGGGCGACCACCCATGCCGAGATCGCCAGGGCTGTGTGAGGAAATAGTGTCGCGTTGCCAGTGCGAACTCACCTACCGTTTCCTCGCTACCTGTCTCGCCCGGCCGTCAAGGTCGGGAACCGATGGTGTTATGATCTGTATACTCTGGTGCCCGGTACATAGCAGTGCGTTCCCCTATAGAAGGAACGAAGGGGGACACAAGGAAATAGAACACGTAGGCGGAGAGCCTCGTGTTGCTGGTTATTTCCGTCCCAGTGAACGAACGTCAGGAGAGGTTCCTCAGCGGTGGCTCGGGGAAAATATTTACAGGCGAGCGTTTTGTGCGGCGGTTCCTTATGCTCGTTCCAGGAAATGCAACACCGTGTTCCAAAGAGTCTTTTCTTTTCATGGACTCTCTGCTTTAGGAAGCAACCTAGTGGTGTGTGTGTGTGTATGTGTGTGTGTGTGTGTGTGTGTGTGGCAGAGACAGGCACAGTCAGATGGAGGGATAGACAGACAGGAACGGAGAGAAATGAGAAGCATCAATCATCAGTTTTTCATTGCGACGCCTTAGTTGTTCATTGATTGCTTTCTCATATGTGCCCTGACCGGGGGACTACAGCAGACTGAGTGACCCCTTTACTCGAGCCAGTGACCTCGGGTCCAAGCTGGTGAGCCTGGCTCAAACCCAATGAGCCCGCGCTCAAGCTGGAGACCTCAGGGTCTCGAACCTGGGTCCTTCCTCATCCCAGTCTGACACTCTATCCACTGCTCCACCGCCTGGTCAGGCATGACCTCGTGGTTTTAGAAGCAGGAGTGGGTTATCACTCTTCTGTTGTCTGAAAAACCAGACACTCTAACCAGACTCTCACCTCTCATCCTCTTGAAATGGCGTGCTGATTGATTGTGATCTACTTTGTCCTGGGCTGGAGCATGGTGCATTGATTTTCTCTCCGAACGCCCCGTCGGTCCTGTGAGGCTGGTCTTGTGGTTGCTGTGTGCAAAACGGCGCCTAGTCCTCCCCACCCGGGAGTCCTCGTGGCCTCATGCGCGTGGGACCAAGCGGCTCCCTTCCAGTGAGTAGGACACGAGTGCGACAAGGTGTCCAGCATATCTTGTGAGGTCATAAAAGAGGGCGACCTCCCTCTTGGTCGTAGGTGACTTCCACTGCCTTCTTGACGTGACGACATTGATCCTGCCAGTTCCCATGTGCTGGGCAAGAAACTGGGGGAATTCCCTGGACAGCAGTCTGAAAAGGGACCGAGTCGCTCAGTCCAGCAAGATGGGGGAGGGCGTGAATTCGCACAACAACCACCACGCGATCTCGGAAGTGGGTTCTGCCCTCGTGGAGCCTTTGCATCACCGCGGTCAGAGGACCCAGCGGATCTGTGACGTAATACCTACAAACCACCCAACACGGGAATAATTTCTCTCGCCATCATAGACAAGTGACACGCTCTGTTCTCGCATTTGCCAAATGGGAACGAACGATGCCATGTTGGAATAAAAAGAACAAAAAAAGGCCCTGGCCAGTTGGCTCAGCGGTAGAGCATCGGCCTGGCGTGCGAGGGACCCGGGTTTGATTCCCAGCCAGGGCACATAGGAGAGGCGACCATTTGCTTCTCCACGCCTCCCCCTCTCCTTCCTCTCTGTCTCTCTCTTCCCCTCCCGCAGCCAAGGCTCCATTGGAGCAAAGATGGCCCGGGCGCTGGGGATGGCTCCTCGGCCTCTGCCCCAGGCGCTAGAGTGGCTCTGGTCGCAGCAGAGCAAAGCCCCGGAGGGGCAGAGCATCGCCCCCTGGTGGGCAGAGCGTCACCCCCTGGTGGGCGTGCCGGGTGGATCCCGGTCAGGCGCATGCGGGAGTCTGTCTGACTGACTCTCCCCGTTTCCAGCTTCAGAAAAATACAAAAAAAAAAAAAATACCTACAAGTTGTTCAAAGCCACCCAACACGGGAATAATTTCTCTGGCCATCATAGACAAGTGACACGCTCAGTTATTGCATTTGCCAAACGGGAATGATGCCATGTTGGAACAAAAAGAACAACAACAACAACAAAAATGGCATCTATGTTCAGATGCGTAGGCAGGAAGCTGTGATTCCTCACATGGGGGGGGGGCGTCCCACTCGGTCAAGAAAGAAAAGATTTCAACCCAATTTTGATCATGCGAGGTGGGTTGAGCATTTATTTATACACCTGTGTCTCGTAGGAACTGACTTTGGGGCTCTCTCCTAACCCTTTTGAAAGAAAACGTATTTTCTGATAAAATGCGTGAAGGCACCTTTGTGGACAGGCACCTCGCTCCGTTCCCTGTGCCCTGGTATATACAGGACAGCGACCTTCAATTCTTGGTGTCCACAGGGCAGCTTCTGGCCATGAAATGCCAGACATCTCTCTCTCAGTTCTCAGGAATCCTGGGGGTAACTCAGAAATCGGTATGCAGGCTCATTTAGGTCCACGCCGTAAGCCAAGGCTATATTTACCATAACTAGAAAACATAAAAATACTGTTCCAGGGTATTTTATACATTTTTGTTAGTCACAGTTATATTAATATATATGCCAGTGACAGAAAACCCAGGCTGTTTTAGGTGGAAGCTTATATTAAATGGTAACTACTTAAAAGAGGAATTCAATTTGAAATGAAAAAGTAAATATAACACAACTCTCTCTCTTCCACATAAATCAACATTCGAAAAGCCTAGCCTACGAGACCGTGTGAAGTTGCCATGGACACCCAGCTCTTCTCATAATAAAGACAAAAACCAACATCATTGTTTCCTAATGATGTTTGGGGAATATCGTGAATATTATAGAACTCTCTAGCCTTCTGCGACGGCGAAGTTATTATCCGAAGCTGGTCAATTATGGGCAGAATTAGTCGAGTTCAAGGGGAAGCTGTATTCGGATTAATGAGGATGGGAAGAACTCATTTTCTGGAAATTACACAATATCTGCAGCTTGAGTGAGCTGATCTATAATATTTCATTAAAGTCCGTATGCCCGTGACCTTGCCGTGGCAAAACTCGACGACTAACGAACACAGAAACGAACAAGACGGAACTCAAAATCTTCCCAGTTCGGTCGGGATCTTGCCTGAATTATTTCAGTCTTTGGACCGGACGGCCAAAGTCTGCCATGACTGTGTCCAGACGGGTGCTTGTTATTGTCTCTTTTTCCCTCCAAAAATAATCTCAATAATCCCAGTCAGCGAAGGGACGCATTTGTTAATCAACGTATGGGAGGGTTCATGCCGTGAGGGGACAGCCATGTGCGGGAAGGCGGCCAGACAACATTTGTGGCACTCAGATGTCACACACCGACTCTACTCTTGAGCGCGGTCAGTTTTTGTTTTTGTTTTTTTTCATTTTTCCGAAGCTGGAAACGGGGAGGCAGTCAGACAGACTCCCGCATGCGCCTGACCAGGATCCACCCGGCACGCCCACCAGGGGGCGATGCTCTGCCCACCTGGGGCGTCGCTCTGTTGCGTCCAGAGCCATTCTAGTGCCTGAGACAGAGGCTACGGAGCCATCCTCAGCGCCCGGGCCATCTTTGCTCCAATGGAGCCTCGGCTGCGGGAGGAGAAGAGAGAGACAGAGAGGAAGGAGAGGGGGAGGGGTGGAGAAGCAGATGGGAGCCTCTCCTGTGTGCCCTGGCCGGGAATTGAACCCGGGACTCCCGCACGCCAGGCCGACGCTCTACCGCTGAGCCAACCGGCCAGGGCCAGAGCGTGGCCAGTTTTTGAAAAGTGATTGATCCCCCTCGAAACGTGAAGTTCTCAAGGGTAAAATGAGGGGAAAACGAAAGATGGAAGTACCCACCATCCATGGGCGTTATCAATAAATAAAGGACCCCCTGGGAAACATTGAATGTCCCGGCCGGCATGTGAGTCTTCGACGATGAAAGAAGCAGTGACCATTGATCGTGGGTTCATGGCGAGCGTTGGGAAGCGAAGGACGTTGTTCCATGAACCACATGCTGCTGAAACCATGTTCTTCCTGTCACGGGAGGAGCTAGAGGCCCCGGAAGGGAAGGGAGGTGGGGCAAATTGTGGGGTTGGCGAACTGGTCAGCCAATATTTGTGGGAGGTCCGGCACATAGACAGGAGCTTAAACAGAGGAGGCTAAGTTTTCTATTTGTTCTATACAAAGTGTGTGTGTTTGTCTATGTGTATGTGTGTGTGGGAGAGAGAGAGAGAGAGAGAGAGAGATTCAGAGCCATATAGTCTGCTTGACCAGGTGGTAGCGCAGTGGACAGAGCATCACTTTGGGATTGTGAGGACCCAGGTTCAAAACCCCGAGGTTGCCAACTTGACCACAGCCTTATATGGCTGAGTGGGGAGGGGGGGTCACTGGCATGAGATTATAGACATGACCCCATGGTCGCTGGCTTGAGCAAGGGGTCACTGGCTCAGGCAGAGCCCCCCCCCTCCCGGTCAAGGCACATAACAGAAAGCAATCAATGAACAACTAAGGTGCCACAACTACAAGTTGATGCTTCTCCTCTCTCTCCGTTCCTGCCTGTCTGTCCCTGTCTGTCTTTGTGCCTTTCTCTTTCTCTCAATAATAATAATAATAATAATAAAAGGAATATAATCAAAGCCAAAGCCAGTTTCCTGCAACCAAATCTAAGTAGAGTGAGAAGGCAGTATTTAAACCCAGGGGAGCAAAGTGGTGTTTACCCCCAAAATCCCTTCTTGTTGTGAGTGAGGAAGGTCTTGGCCAGTGTCCAGGGAAGAGGTCGTGTCTGATGGTCTGACTGTAGCTGGGTTTGGTCCTGGGTTTTGTCTTGGGTTTGCGCTGGTAGAACCAAACACCATAGGAAAACAGACATCCATTTCTCACAGCTCTGGAGGTTGGAAGTTCCCGAGACCAAGGCGTGAACGGATCAATGTCTGGTGATGACCGTGGTTTTTTGGTCCATGGACAGCCGTCTTCTTATCATTGTATGTCCTCACAAAGAGGGAGAGTGAGGCAGCTCTCTGGAGTCTGTTAAAAGGGCACTTATCCATTCATGGGGCCCCAGCCCTTATGACCTAATCACCCCACCAAACATTTCTTTCAAATACAATCACATCAGGAGTTGGGGTTCAACCGACGGCTTTGAGGAGGGCAGCGGCATCTGCTGTATACAGTAGATCTAAAAACAGGGGTCCATGCCTCATTGTGCAGAGAGCGGAGACAGGACCTTGTTCTCAAACCCAACCAGCCACCATGTACATTCGACAGCCAGTGACAGCTTGAAGATGGAGTGTCTACCACCAAAACCTTCCACTGTGGGCCCTGGCGGGTTGGCTCAGCGGTAGAGCGTCGGCCTGGCGTGCGGGGGACCCGGGTTCGATTCCCGGCCAGGGCACATAGGATAGGTGCCCATTAGCTTCTCCACTCCCCCCTCCTTCCTCTCTGTCTCTCTCTTCCCCTCCCGCAGCCAAGGCTCCATTGGAGCAAAGATGGCCCGGGCGCTGGGGATGGCTCCTTGGCCTCTGCCTCAGGTGCTAGAATGGCTCTGGTCGCGGCAGAGCGACGCCCCAGAGGGGCAGAGCATCGCCCCTAGTGGGCATGCCGGGTGGATCCCGGTCGGGCGCTTGCGGGAGTCTGTCTGACTGTCTCTCCCCGTTTCCAGCTTCAGAAAAACAAACAAACAAACAAAAAACCTTCCACTGTGTATGGAGAGGCTCTTGGCGTTCTTATCCAAATTTACAAAATTCTTCTTTTATAACACAGGGACGTACTAAGACTTCCCCTAGGATGTGAGTTACAATTTCAGCAGCCTCCGCTAAGAACCCGAATAGCATGTCAAGGAACTCACTGTGTGATATTTACACAAAGGAATATCGCAATTTGTCGGGAGGCTGACAGTTCAGCCATCACAGTCGTTTGGTGCGGGGGAGGGGGAAAAAAATCTTGAACTATAAAACTGCAAAACAAGGTCGTATGTTTGAACGTGATCTTCGAGCACATTCAAAGGTCAAGGCTCATCAATCAAGCCCACAGTGGAAAGTAGCAATAATGCACGACGCACAACATCCTTTCGTATGGAACTCGGAGACGTAAATAGTGTGACAGGTTGTGTCGGATTTCTGAGAAACAAACAAGAGAGAGAAAATGAGCCTCAGGAAAAAGGCCGCGGGACAGGACTCTGCAGAAGGAGGACAGGACACACGGAAGGATGCCTTTCACAGAAAAAATAAGTAAAAGCACACAACAATGAAGAATTCTTTACAGAGAATTGACCTCTGCAGATAATTGTTCTCTGTGCTTTGGGGCAGCCTATAAATACAGTGTGTTCGTAAAGTCATGGTGCACTTTTGACCGGTCACAGGAAAGCAACAAAAGACGATAGAAATGTGAAATCTGCACCAAATCAAAGGAAAACTCTCCCAGTTTCTGGAGGATGATGTGGCAGCATGTGCGCATGCGCAGATGATGACATAACACCGTGTATACAGCGGAGCAGCCCACAGCCATGCCAGTCGAGATGTGGACGGTACAGAGGAAAGTTCAGTGTGTTCTGTGGCTCGCTCAATTCGAATCCGTGACCAAAGTGCAACGTGAATGTCGGCGTGTTTATAACAAAGCGCCACCACATAGGAATCACATGACTCGGTGGGATAAGCAGTTGAAGGAAACCGGCAGTTTGGTGGAGAAACCCCGTTCTGGTAGGCCATCAGTCAGTGACGAGTCTGTAGAGGCTATACGGGATAGCTACCTAAGGAGCCCTAAAAAATCTGTGTGTGAGCCCACATCGAACTGCACTGAATAGGTATGAAACTGGGAGGGTTTTCCTTTTATATCATCTTTTGTTGCTTTCCTATCACCGGTCAAAAGTGCACCATGACTTGACGGACACACTGTAGATAAATGGCAGTTCTTAGTTCCGCGTGGGTCTCTGTGCGGGTGGTTCCCTCCGTCGGTGGGGTCATTTGGTTTTCCGCCACCTTCCGGGTGGCCGCGGTCTCACTGAGGCAGCCAGACGGAAAAGTAGAGAGCTTGTCTTGTCATGCGTGGTCCTGGCTTCTCAGGTCCTGAAAACGTTGAACGCATCTGAGTTAGTGCTTAGATGACTGGGTGTCATCGTCCCTTAGGGCAGTGGTCCCCAACCTTTTCTGGGCCACAGATCAGTTTAATGTCAGAAAAGATGTTCACGGACCGGCCTTTAGGGTGGGACGGATCAATGTATCACGTGATTGAGACAAGCATCAAGAGTGAGTCTTAGACGGATGGAACAGAGGGAATCTGGTCATTTTTTAAAAATAAAACATAGTTCAGACTAGAATATAAATAAAACAGAAATAATGTAAGTTATTTATTCTTTCTCTGTTTGGACTGGTACCAAATGGCCCACGGACCAGTACCGGACTGCAGCCTGGGGGTTGGGGACCACTGCCTTCGGGGATATTTCTGTGTCTGCCCTCTCAACTCCTCCTCACGTGTCCCGGGTCACACAGAGCTCAGAGGGACCTGGCCGGTGTGTGTACAATGCTTTGTGGTTTCTCTTCCGATAAATTTTTTTTTCTTTTTTTTTTTTTTAGATTTTATTTATTCATTTTAGAGAGGAGAGAGAGAGAGAGAGAGAGAGAGAGAGAAAGGGGGAGGAGCAGGAAGCATCAACTCCCATATGTGCCTTGACCAGGGAAACCAGGGTTTTGAACCGGCAACCTCAGAATTCCAGGTCGACGCTTTATCCACTGCGCCACCACAGGTCAGGCTCCTCCGATAAATTTTACTTTTGGTTTCAAATATTGGCATTATTATTTTTAAATAAATAAATAAATAGATATTATATTTTTCGCTCCATAAAATGCACTTTTCCCCCCCCAAAAATGGGGGGGAAGAGAATGCCCATGCGTCTTATGGAGCGAAAAATATGGTATTTTATTCAATACTTTAACACACCATTTGGTTCCACATAATTTTTTTTTCCTTATTTTCCTCCTTAAAACCCTCGGTGCGTCTGATGGTCAGGTGCGTCTTCTGGAACGAAAGATACGGTAAATAAACATGTTCACTTAACGTCCAACCCGAAAGGTTTTTATGGAAATTGCTATGGTGTTTTTAAAGGAAAAAAAGGCATTCTTTACTGAAATCATGAGCACTTTAATATCTAATGATCTCGTAGACATAATTGTGCCGTTTTAGAGGAGGGTGAGGTCTTTGATCGACATCCGTGCAAACTCACAAAATGTGCCTTGGAGATCAAGGGGAAGACAGGATAGTAACCCTCTCTCGTTAGATCGATGTGCAACATCTCAGGAGAGCAGAAGGCACACTCAAGAACACACAGAACAGCCCATGAGCGCATCCCATGTCCCAGAACGCAGTCAAGTTCCGGGGTGTGGATTGGAGGGGAGCCCCCGAGTGTCAGGAAAGGAAGCCCGGTGTTGAAGAAAGTCCGGATACAGAAATAGCACGTGAGCTCACTCCCACATCCTGGTGTCTCATTCTCCTGTTTCTTCTGATCTGAACACCTGGTGGGCTTTCTATTAAAGTCTCAGCTGCAGCTTTCGCTGCAACATGCTCACGGGGCTAACGTGCAACAGTGTAGCTCTCTCAGCCAGCCCCGTGGATTACGGATTCCAAGTGTCAGCGCCTCTCCGGCACCAGCTTGCTTTGATGTCTTCTTCTCAGCCTTCAAGGGGCTTGATTGGTATATTTCTCCATCCTGATTTTGTTTCTGTTATCTGGACATTGGTTGGTGCGGTAAGGGTCTTCATTGGCCACACACACACACAGAGAAGTGAGCTTCCCAAGCTGGACTTGTAAGGAACTGGAGACTTAGAAACAAGACATGCAGACAGCTGTGGCATTTCTTGGGAGAGAAATGTATCTATCAGACACTCGGGAGAGAGAAATGTATCTATCAGACACTCGGGAGAGAGAAATGTATCTATCAGACACTCGGGAGAGAGCATGACGGTCCACTTGGGTCTAATGCAGCGGTTCTCAACCTGTGGGTCGTGACCCCGGCGGGGTCGCCTAAAGCCATCAGAAAATACATAATGCATATCAGGTATTTACATTCTGAATCATAACTGTAGCAAAATTACAGTTATGAAGTAGCCACCAAAATTATTTTTTGGTTTGGGGTCACCGCAACATGAGGAACTGTATGGCGGGGTCACGGCATTAGAGAGGTTGAGAACCACTGGTCTAATGGGACTGGGAAGCTCAGTGTTAAGACTAGAGGTAGACCATACTCTTAAGAAGTCCTCTGTTTGGCCTGACCTGTGGTGGCGCAGTGAATAAAGCGTCGACCTGGAAATGCTGAGGTCGCCGGTTCAAAACCCTGGGCTTGCCTGGTCAAGGCACATATGGGAATTGATGCATCCAGCTCATTCCCCCTTCTCTCTGTCTCTCTCTCTTCTCTCTTTTCTCTCTGACTCTCTCTCCTCCTTAAAAATGAATAAATAAAATTTAAAAAAAAGTCCTCTGTGCCTGACCAGGCGGCGCAGTGGATAGCGAGCGCACCAACCCGGATTGCTGAGGATCCAGTTTCGAAAGCCCGTGGGATCATACACGTAATCCTGAAGTCACTGGCTTGAGCCCAAGGTCGCTGGCTTGAGCAAGGGGTCACTCGCTCTGCTGTAGCCCCCTCCCCCCCCCCCCGGCCCTGGTCAAGACACAGATGAAAAGCAATCAATGAACAACTCAGGTGAAGCAACTACAAGATGATGCTTCTCACCTCTCTGCTTCACCCCCCTTCCCCCCACAGAATGAAAGACCATTGGCCAGGTTGACTCTAGTCCTGGGACCGTGAATGAGGTCATGAGGAAGAGGAAGTGCAGGTTAATGTGGACAGACACTGGTTATGGTGTTGACGGAGAAATCCCAGAATTGTCCCGGTACAGGGGGGACCTTGAGGATTAAGACCAGACCGTTGGCCAGGTTGACTCTAGTCCTGGGACCGTGAATGAGCTATGAGGAAGAGGAAGTGCAGGTTAATGTGGACAGACACTGGTTACGGCGTTGATGGAGAAATCCCAGAATTGTCCCGGTACAAGGGAGACCTGGCGGATTAAGACCAGACCGTTGGCCAGGTTGACTCTAGTCCTGGGACCGTGAATGAGGTCATGAGGAAGAGGAAGTGCAGGTCAATGTGGACAGACACTGGTTATGGTGTTGACGGAGAAATCCCAGAATTGTCCCGGTACAGGGGGGACCTGGCGGATTAAGACCAGACCGTTGGCCAGGTTGACTCTAGTCCTGGGACCGTGAATGAGGTCATGAGGAAGAGGAAGTGCAGGTTAATGTGGACAGACCCTGGTTATGGTGTTGATGGAGAAATCCCAGAATTGTCCCGGTACAAGGGGGACCTGGCGGATTAAGACCAGACCGTATGATGCCCGGATCCTATTTCAGCAATCATGAGACTGCACCTTGGGGTCCCTGACACCATGGCCTGAGAACAGAGCCCAGACTGAAGAATTGTTGAATGACCGGGCCCTAATTAACATTCAAGCAACCTCCCCGGCCACTAGACATCAGGGTGTTCCCCCCTGACAACTCATTTTCTTTTTTTGTATTTTTCTGAAGCTGGAAACGGGGAGAGACAGTCAGACAGACTCCCGCATGTGCCTGACCGGGATCCACCCGGCACGCCCACCAGGGGGCGACGCTCTGCCCACCAGGGGGCGACGCTCTGCCCACCAGGGGGCGATGCTCTGCCCCTCCGGGGCGTCACTCTACCGCGACCAGAGCCACTCTAGCACCTGGGGCAGAGGCCAAGGAGCCATCCCCAGCGCCCGGGCCATCTTTGCTCCAATGGAGCCTTGGCTGCGGGAGGGGAAGAGAGAGACAGAGAGGAAGGAGGGGGGGGGTGGAGAAGCAAATGGGCGCTTCTCCTATGTGCCCTGGGTGGGAATCGAACCCGGGTCCCCCGCACGCCAGGCCAACGCTCCACCGCTGAGCCAACCGGCCAGGGCCGACAACTCATTTTCAACACGGCTTCTGGGCTTGTCCTCTGTGAACGGCTCCGCGGCTGGCCTGGGAAGAGGTGTGACTCTCAGGTGTGCGGATATTTAAGCCTCTTCAGTCGCTTCTGATGTGATTGGGGTGGGGCCCAGGGCGGGGGGGGGGGGGGGCACGGCTGAGTCACTCTACTTTCCTCGTGTAGGGAGCGCGTTGATCAGATCAGCCGTCTGTCCCGAGCGGGTGATGTCTTTAGGAAGGCCACAGATGGAGTAAGATAATTAACTTAGGAACGAAACCGCTGTTGCCAGTCTCGTCAGTTTTTTGAACATTGTGACGGGCACGCCTTCTCCGCAGGAACCCGTGTTGAAACACACCAGGTACGACAGGGGCCGGGGAACCTATGGCTCGCGAGCCAGGTGTGGCTGCATCTGGCTCGCAGACAAACATTTAATAAAAAAAAATGATAGGCCCTGGCCGGTTGGCTCAGTGGTAGAGCGTTGGCCTGGCATGCAGAAGTCCCGGGTTCGATTCCCGACCAGGGCACACAGGAGAAGTGCCCATTTGCTTCTCCACCCCTCCCCCTCTCCTTCCTCTCTGTCTCTCTCTTCCCCTCTCGCAGCCAAGGCTCCATTGGAGCAAAGATGGCCCGGGCGCTGGGGATGGCTCCTTGGCCTCTGCCCCACGGGCTAGAGTGGCTCTGGTCGCAACAGAGCGATGCCCCAAGATGGGCAGAGCATCGCCCCCTGGTGGGCAGAGCGTCGCCCCTGGTGGGCGTGCCGGGTGGATCCCAGTCAGGTGCATGCGGGAGTCTGTCTGACTGTCTCTCCCCATTTCCAGCTTCAGAAAAATACAAAAAAAATAATAATAAATTAAAAAAAAATGATAACGTTAAAAATAGAAAACATTCTCATGGATTACAATCCATTCATTTCTTACTGCTCATGGTCACAGTTGCCGGTGGCTGGAGCCAATCACAGCTGCCCTCCGGGACAACACTAGATTTTTATTGGATGATGCGTCACGTCCACGGGTCGTTGTATGGCTCTCACGGAATGACATTTTAAGATATGTGGCGTTCGTGGCTCTCTCAGCCAGAAAGGTTCCCGACCCCCCTGCCATAAACGGTCGCAGGACGGACAGTTAGCTTTCCTCCTGACGAGGAGGCTACCTTCTCGGTCATCCGTGCGTCACCTGAAGGAAACGCGATTTCTGCTGACTATATGGGATCCTTGACCGTCACCTCTGGGGTCGTCACGCTCCCCAGAACAACGTCTCGGTCCTCAGCAGACCTCAAATATGGAGGCGGCCCCATAGGATTCTAATCTTGATGAAAATTCCTAGGACCTGGTGACATCACAGCCATCGTGACATCATAGTGCAAGCTACTGCTATTCACACGTCCGCGGCGATGGTGTCCTGAACGGAGCTTCCGCTCTCCTGGTCCTCTGAAAGTCCAGCACGTGTCCTTCTGTGCAGTATGTGATCCTTGGTCAAGTGAATAATGGGTAAAGCTCACTGGTTTGTGTATTTACTCTACTGTGCTTTTTAAGCATCATTATAGAGTGTACTCTTTCTTTTTTTTTGTATTTTTCTGAAGCTGGAAACGGGGAGAGACAGTCAGACAGACTCCCGCATGCGCCCGACCGGGATCCACCCGGCACGCCCACCAGGGGCGACGCTCTGCCCACCAGGGGGCGATTCTCTGCCCCTCCGGGGCATCGCTCTGCCACGACCAGAGCCACTCTAGCGCCTGGGGCAGAGGCCAAGGAGCCATCCCCAGCGCCCGGGCCATCTTTGCTCCAATGGAGCCTTGGCTGCGGGAGGGGAAGACAGAGACAGAGAGGAAGGAGGGGTGGAGAAGCAAATGGGTGTTTCTCCTATGTGCCCTGGCTGGGAATCGAACCTGGGTCCCCCGCACGCCAGGCCGACGCTCTACCGCTGAGCCAACCGGCCAGGGCTGAGTGTACTCTTTCAACTAATGAAAAAAAAAAAAGTGAACACCCTGGCTGGCTAGCTCAATTGGTTAGAGCATCATCCTGAAGCTCAGACGTTGTCAGTTCAATCCCCGGTCAGGGCACATACATTAACAGATCAATGTTCCTCTCTCTCTCTCTCTCTCTCTCTCTGCCTCTCTCTTCCTGTCTCTAAAAATAATCAATAAGAAAGTAAAAAAGGAAAGTGAGCCACCAACCAGCATGCGTGTTATGCAAGCAGCATCTTTTTTTTTTTAATTTTTTATTTATTTACTTTTTTAGGTTTTATTTATTCATTTTTATTAGAGAGAGAGGGGAGAGAGAGAGAAAGAGGGAGAGATAGAGAGAGAACAGGGGGAGGAGCAGGAAGCATCAACTCCCATATGTGCCTTGACCAGGCAAGCCCAGGGTTTCGAACCGGCGACCTCAGCGTTTCCAGGTCGACGCTTTATCCACTGCGCCACCACAGGTCGGGCGGGGCAGCATCTCTTGATTGCAGCTTCTCCTGTGCTTGACTTGGTCTTGTGTCGTAACATGAGCGCAGTCTGAGTGCACCGTGCTTATAAAATCCGCAGCCGTGTGCAGGGAAGTCCACTTAGGGGTTTGCTGACCACTGACCACTCAGGCTGTGACCCACCCAGACCAGCTTCTAGGACCGGCTGGGCACAATCACGGCCATTCCACTAAATTCCTCTCAGCACACAGGTGACACCGTGACAGATTTGGGGGCGGGGAGGGAGGGGGGAGGCTCTCCAATATCTTTTTTGATGCAGCGTATGAGGTAACAACATCAAGGTATAGATTTTTGATCTATTTATTTTAATGACGAAGGCGGTGAGTACCGGCGTTTCAGACAAATGGGTTGACAGCTTTCCAGAGAACTGTCCGGTGGGTGAGATATGTCTCCACGTTGTTCGTTCTGTAAGGAAAACGGTCCTTTGGCAGGACCCAGCCCTTGACATATTCACACCACTTCCGTTTAAACGATGTTAAAGGGGCAAGCATGGACTACCACCTCGTATCTGTGGGAAGCTTCTGAAATGGATTTCTTTTCTTTTTTTGAAGTGAGAGGAAGGGAGGTAGACTCTCTCATGTGCCCCCGGGTGGGGCCGATGCTCCAACCAACCAAGCCACTGGCTGCGGGAGGGGAAGAGAGAGAAAAGGGGGACAGGGAAGGGGACAGAAGCACATGGTCACTCCTCCTGTGTGCTCTGAGCAGGGTTTGAACCCGGGATGTCCACATGCCAGGCTGACGCTCTATCCATTGAGCCAGCCGGACGCGGCCAAAAATGGATGTTTGTGTGTGGAGTCCTAACTCCCTCTCTGGGGCGTTCCGACTAACACACTCCCAAGACTGGCTGCTCATGGAAAGCTTTCGTCTTTGCCGATTGATTTGGGAATGTAACTTGTGGGTCTGGGCGTTGATTAACAGGGACGGCATGCGTGGATGCTACCACACTTATTTTCCGATGTAAAAATGCGCGCCACCAGCTCAGGACAGTTTACCCAGCTCAGGACGCACCTGGGACCCACTCAGGACAACTCATCACAGATGGCGAAGACCCACAAATCGTGAAGGACAACACAAAGAGAGAGCCCCCGTACCTTCCTGGAGCAGAGGACGTGGAGGCGTGTGCTTATTTCATTCCCAGAAGCTCGTGGAAACCAAGAAACCAAACGAAAAACATTTGATGTTGGCGGGAGAAAGCCCGACTTCTATCAAAGATAAAACAGCTGATTTCGGCCCTGGCCGGTTGGCTCAGCGGTAGAGCGTCGGCCTGGCGTGCAGAAGTCCCGGGTTCGATTCCCGGCCAGGGCACACAGGAGAGGCGCCCATCTGCTTCTCCACCCCTCCCCCTCTCCTTCCTCTCTGTCTCTCTCTTCCCCTCCCGCAGCCGAGGCTCCATTGGAGCAAAGATGGCCCGGGCGCTGGGTATGGCTCCTTGTCCTCTGCCCCAGGTGCTAGAGTGGCTCTGGTCTCAACAGAGCAACGCCCCGGAGGGGCAGAGCATCGCCCCCTGGGGGGCGTGCCGGGTGGATCCCGGTCGGGCACATGCGGGAGTCTGTCTGACTGTCTCTCCCCATTTCCAGCTTCAGAAAAATACAAAAAAAAAAAAAAAAAAAAAGAGTCTTTTTTTTTTTTTTCCCTCCACACATTGAATTATTTGGAGAAGCGTGCGACCTGTCACTCTTAGAAAATAGCTAATCGGGTTAGACTCATTGAGAGACCCCGTGTGACACGCGCGCGCGTGCGCGCGCGCACACACACACACACACACACAAGATGGGAGACACGTGACCACCTTCTTCAAAGGATGCTGGCCCTTAACAAGAAATTATCTAGTCTCTTTCCTTAGTTCATTTGTCTTGATTTGATTAGAAATGTAATTGCTTTACCCACTGACTCGGGGTAAAACGTTCATGCGCCCTGTTGCATGAATAAAACGAGTGTGTCGACCTGGAAGGGGCTTCCGGACCCCGGCAGGGACCAGCGCGCCAAGTGACAGGGGAAGGGACGTCAGTGTCAGAGCGGGCGGAGCCCGTGGACGGCGGGGAAGAGAGAGGGCAGGCCGTGTGACCCTCACGCCACAGCAGGCACTTCCACGTCCCTCTGGCAGAAAATCCACAGGGGCTGCTGTGATCAGGACACTCATCGGCCTGACCACGTGCTGGTGCAGTGGACAGAGCGTCAGACTGGGACGCGGAGGACCCAGGGTTGAAACCCCAGCGTCACTGGCTTGGGCGTGGGCTCACCGGCTTGAGCGTGGGGTCGCCGGCTTGAGCGTGGGAGTCTACACATGACCCCATGGTCGCTGGCTTGATTGAGCCCGTGGTCAATCCCAAGATCACTGGCTGAGCCCAAGGTCACTGGCTTGAGCAAGGGGTCACTTGCTCTGCTGTAGCCCTTCAGTCAAGGCACATACGAGATGGCAATCAATGAACAACTAAGGAGCCACCATGAAGAATTGATGCTTCTCATCTCTCTCCCTTCCTGTCTGTCCCTCTCTCTGTCTTTGTCACACACACAAAAAGAAACTCATCACCCCCGTTTTGCCTTTGACATTAAAAAAAAATACAGCACCCAAATCAAATTTTGATTTCTGCTTTGCCTGTTCAGGAAAGGGGATAAAAGACAGAGCTTTTGTCACGTATAAATAACAGTGGCGTCCCGTTTGAAGGGGGGAGGGTGCAATTCTATAAAGAGAATATAAATTTCACCTTGACTTTGTGATGGCATAGGAAGAATTGGGAGGGGCCACAATCTACCTCTTTTTTTTTTTTTTTTTTTTTATTTCTCTTCTGTTTTTGATGGGAAGCCTTTCCTCCCGTGAGGCCCGCTGGTGCCCGGCCCCACCTAAACGCAGGGGCCCCTGCCAACCTTGTGTTCTAAGTGTTGCCCCTGCTCTGCTCTGCTCTGCAGACGCCTGCGTCCTGGAAGGAACCAGACACAGATCTGGGGAGACCCACACACCCCACCCCCCCAGGCCTCCTTACTGAGCCCTCTGCCATTCTGCTGACCTCTGCTGAGTCGACCTCTGGGACTAAGTCATCCCCCCTGCCCCGTGCCTGCTGGCCCCACCTATGACTGTCCTATTATTCCCACCCGTGTCTGGCGAATGTCCCACCTTCATGGGGCCGCCCACCGCTTCCCTTCCCTTCTCTCCCTCCCTCCCCCCTCCCTCTCTCCCTTCCCATCCTTCCTTCCTCCCTCCTTCCCTCCCTCCCTCCCTTCCTTCCTTCTTTCCTTCCTTGGTCCTTCCCTTTCCTTCCTTTCCCTTCCCTTCTCTCCCTCCCTCCCCCCTCCCTCCCTCCTTTCCTTCCTTCCCCTTCCTTCCTTCCTTCCTTCCTTCCTTCCTTCCTTCCTTCCTTCCTTCCTTCCTTCCTCCCCCCTTCCCTCCCTCCCTCCCTCCCTTTTTTTCTTCCTTCCTTCCTTCCTCCCTCCCTCTCTCCCCCCTCCTCCCTCCTTCCCTCCTTTCCTTCCTTCCTTCCTTCCTCCCTCCCTCCCTCTCTCCCCCGTCCCTCCTTCTCTCCCTTTTTACTTCCTTTCTTTCTTCCTCCCTCCCTTATTTCCTTCCTTCCTTCCTTCCTTCCTTCCTTCCTTCCTTCCTTCCTTCCTTCCTCCCTCCCTCCCTCCCTCCCTCTCTTCCTCCCTCCCTCCCTTATTTCCTTCCTTCCTTCCTTCCTTCCTTCCTTCCTTCCTTCCTTCTTCCTCCCATCCTTCCTTCCTTCCTTCCTTCCCCCCCGCCCCATGCCTGCTGGCCCCGCCTATGACTGTCCTATTAAAGTCTCTGTTTCCCACCCGTGTCTGGCGAATGTCCCACCTTCATGGGGCCGCCCACCGCCCGCCACGCAGACCGCCGTGAGCACTGACACCCAGAGTCCCGAACACGTGGTGCGGTGGGGGTAGGGTCAGCCTCCCTCCCTGTGTCTCCCCGCCCAGAGTGCTGGCCGGCACCGCAGAGCCCATTTCAAACCTGCACGTCTTCTGCTCCTTGGCACGGGCCATCCGTCACCCAGGAGGGACGCTGGCCACCTCTGAGCGTCACAAGAAAAAGCCACCGAGGGCGTGTGCTCCTCGGGGCCCTGTGAGCAGCACCCACCAGGAGCTCCCGCCTCCGTGGAACCCAACCCCCATCTGTCATCGCGTGGGCGGTGCCTAGAGCCCATGAATCCACTGCTCACGGTCTGATCTGTTCCCTCTAAGAAGCCTGGGTCATTTTTTCTGTCCCTGGGTGGTTGTGTGTCTTGGGGGCGCTCACGGGATCTGTACCTTCTGCCGTGCTTGCTGTGCTGTGACGATGCGTTCGGACTCCCTCCCGACACCCCCAAAGAGCAGAGGACGCAGGGGAGGGGTGTCTCTTGACCACCGGCAAATGTTTCCAATGCTACTGAGCGCCCCTGGCTGGATTCCCGCAGTCCCCTGCGGGCGGCTTTATCCCGGTGGCAATCAGAGTGGCCTGGCAGGGCACCACACTTTGATTGGGTTCCAGGGCACGGTGGACTCTTTATCTCAGCAGCTGATCGCCCGCCGGACGGGGCGTTCAGAGAGGCATGGAGCAGATTGACACCCCGGAGCTGCCCCTGAGGTGACGCACCACCTCCGTGAGCTGCGACAGCCCCCGGGGTCCCTGTCTCGGTGGAGAAAAGCTACACGACTCTTGCTTTTCTTCGGCCTTTGCTACAGTGACCAGAACAGCTTCCATGCAGGGCAGCCGGGAACACACAGTCCGGGGACTTCCGGGAAGAGTGATTCAGTCGGACCAGGTGGGCACCTTCCATCAACGAGACGGTCACCTTCCCCTAGGAGTGACCGATGCTGGCCACTGCCTGCCACACCCGCCCCCGGCTTGGAAACGCTGCCTCCACACCTGTGTGCTCTGATAAAGAGCCGAAAGCCCACGTGGTCGTGGAAGAACCATAACAACAACAACAAAAGTGAAACGTCAAAAACTCAGCCTGCAGGCGAGGGTCTGTCTCCAGTACCAGCCTGAGGGGTGATTGTCAGGCACCAATTTCCTGGGACAGCATCTCGGGAGGCTCCCGAGGACACATGTCATCCCCCCCCCCCCCGGAGGACTCATGGGACAGAATCCCACGCAAACAGGAGACCAGAGCCAGGTCCTCCGACCGTGATTGTGTCTCGTTGATCATTCGGCTGAAACATCTCCATCGATATCAGCGGTTCGGGGTCGCCTAAAGCCGTCAGAAAATACATAACGCATATCAGGTATTTACATTCCGAATCATAACTGTAGCAAAATGACAGTTATGAAGTAGCCACCAAAATTATTTTTTGGTTTGGGGTCACCGCCACATGAGGAACTGTATTGCGGGGTCACGGCATTAGAAAGGTGGAGAACCACTGGTCTATATCTCCGGGAGGAAGAGAGGGTTCGTCCTGCCCTGGACCGTCCTGGTGCCCGATTCCTATTCGCGCTTTCATCCAGAGATCCTCAGTATCCCAGGTCAACACTCCACCCACTCTGTGACCACCTGGTCAAGCACATGAGCTCTTCAAAGTAGAAGAGGTACTCCAGGAGGGGTGTGGGTGAGGGAGGAAGAAGAAGGACAAGACAAAGAGATTAGGACTCTGAGGACTTCTGGCTTCATGTAGCTGGCATCAAAGGGGACCACCCACTGAAGCCCAGAACTTTCAGAGGAGAGGGGGAGGAAGGAAGGAAGGAAGGAAGGAAGGAAGGAAGGAAGGAAGGAAGGAAGGAAGGAAGGGAGGAAGGAAGGAAGGAAGGAAGAGAAGGAAGAAAGGAAGGAAGAAGGAAGGAAGGAAAGGAAGGAAGGGAAGGAAGGAAGAAAGAAAGGAAGAAGGAAGGAAGGAAAGGAAGGAAGGGAAGGAAGGATGGAAGGAAGGAGGGAGGGAAGGAAGGATGGAAGAAAGGAAAGGAGGAAGGAAGGAGGGAGGGAAGGAAGGATGGAAGGAAGGAAAGGAGGAAGGAAGGAAGGAAGGGATGAAGGAAAGAAGGAAGGAAGGAAGGAAGGAAGGAAGGAAGGAAGGAAAAGAAGGAAGAAAGAAAGGAAGAAGGAAGGAAGGAAAGGAAGGGAGGAAGGAAGGAAGGAAGGAAGGAAGGAAGGAAGGAAGGAAGAAGGGAGGGAAGAAAGGATGGAAGGAAGGAAAAAAAGAAAGGAAGAAGGAAGGAAAGATTGGACGGAAGGAAGGAAAGAAGGAAGGGAGAAAAGACAGGAAGGAAGGAGGAAGGAAGGAAGGAAAGACAGAAAAGAAGGAATGGAAGGGAGGGAGGGAGGGAGGGAGTGAGGAAGGAAGGAAAGAAGGAAGGAAGGAAAAAAGGAAGAAGGAAGAAAGGAAAGAAGGAAGGAAGGAAAGAAGGAAAAAAGGAAGGAAAAAAGGAAGAAGGAAGAAAGGAAAGAAGGAAGGAAGGAAGGAAGGAAGGAAGGAAGGAAGGAAGGAAGGAAGGAAGGAAGGAAAGAAGGAAGGAAGAAAGGAAGGAAAAAAGGAAGGAAAAAAAGAAGAAGGAAGAAAGGAAAGAAGGAAGGAAGGAGCGAGGGAAGAAGAGAGAGAGAGGAAAAAAGGGGGAGAAGAGGGAGGGAGGGAAGAAGAGAAGAGAAGAGACACGTCAGAACACATTAATTAAAGACCACTTGGGCGTGGTCTAGGTGAGCTGTGCTTACCTTTGCAGTAAGTTCCAGCATCCTCTCACATGTGGGCCTCAGCACGGCCCAGACAGGGAGCCACTCACCGGCTCGCTTCGCTGCCTCGGAAACCTGCAGGTCTCTAACTGACGCTAATTGCCCCAAATTGCTACAATTTTCTGGAAGACCTAAATGGCACTTGATAACACCTCTAACAAGTTTTCCAAAAACACACAGTGCCAAGCAAAATGGGGCTTTTTCTCATGAACCAGCCTGGCACCAGCCGCTTTTGTTTCTGACAAAGTAGCGGTGAACAATTTAATAATCAGGTGGATGTCCAGTGTTTAGCTCAGTGCATGGCTCAATCCTTAGACTCGGTCCAACCCCATCCTTTGTCCCAGCCCCTGAGCATAGGTTTGGGGTCATTTTAGACTCTGTGGTATTCTTGGGGATTATTCATGTTTTATACCAAAAGGTCTTGATGCCAAAGAGACAGAGGTGGCGGAGTTGATTTTCGTAGCCGGTCACGAAAGCTCAGAGCCCAATCTCCTTACGTGCAATGAACAAGGACATAGCAATATGTTTAATTATGTATCCACTCGTTCACCAAGACCTGGAGTGTGTGACATGTGCAAATTTGACAACTTAGTAACAATATTCGCATGAGCAAAGACACCAGGAAATGTATCTATCTATTCAGCAGGTGAATAAAGTCTTTACTTTCTTTTTCTTTTACTTTTTCAAATGTGCCTATGGTTTTAGAGAAAGAGGAAGGGAGAGAGATCCTGGTATGTGCCCTGACCAGGGATCAAACCTGCAACCTTGGATATCAGGATGAGGCTCCAACCTACTCACCTACCTGGCCAAGACAAGTCATTTTTTTAATTATTTTTATTTATTTATTCATTTTAGAGGAGAGAGAGAGAGAGAGAGAAAGAGAGAGAGAGAAGGGGGGAAGGAGCAGGAAGCATCAACTCCCATATGTGCCTTGACCAGGCAAGCCCAGGGTTTCGAACCGGCGACCTCAGCAGTCCAGGTCGACGCTTTATCCACTGCGCCACCACAGGTCAGGCGACGAGTCATTTAAAACAAAAGAAATTTTGGCCAACAATCTGTATGGTAGCCTGATTATGAAAACAACATGATAAATATTGTTAGGCAAATAATGACGTGTACAATGTCCGTACATCTGCTGCCATATTTGAAAAACTAAAAGGAGTTTCCCGTGGCACTCTGTCTAGACTTGCGTATAAAAAAAAAAAAAAATGACTAAAGGCTTGACCTGTGGTGGCGCAGTGGATAAAAGCGTCGACCTGGAAATGCTGAGGTCGCCGGTTCGAAACCCTGGGCTTGCCTGGTCAAGGCACATATGGGAGTTGATGCTTCCAGCTCCTCCCCCCTGTCTCTCTCTCTGTCTTCTCTCTGTCTCTATCTCTCTCCTCTCTAAAATGAAAAAAATAAAATAAAATAAAAGTAACCCTAAAATAATTTTTTTAAAAAATGACTAAAATATGCACAAGCTCCCGCACCTTTAAATTTATAGAAATGTCAGTGTCCACGGTCCCTCCCTCCAGACTAATGATCATCCCGCGTGTAATTTCACAGCGGATTTCTGCCTCCGATCGGCGAGCGTTCATCGGAAGTCCCACATGAGAACGCCCTCCAGACCCCGGCGAGCGCTCGTTGAATTATTCATGAGGCTGGGGAAGGGAGGACGCCTTCTTTCCCAAGCTCCTCTGTTGGGTCGCGGACTTTGAGGTGTCGTCATTACAGGTCGTCTTTCCCGTCACGATTTCATCCAGGTCAGAGTGGGGGACGTTTGGCCACGAGGCACGCAACAACCCTTGTTACATCATACGTCCTCTTGAGACAGATGTCTCTAAGGGTTGTTTTTCTTTACGACTAGATTCTCCAGTGGTCCCCCCGGGTGAGCGGGGCTCAGCATTTCTCGCTGGGGTCACCTTCTTTGAGGGTGAAATCGCCAACAGAGCTTTCTGCATCCTCATATTTTCATGAAGAATGCTTTGGTATTTTTATTTTTAATTTATTGATTTTGAGAGGGAGAGAGAGAGAGGGAGAGTCAGGTATAACCGCAGGTCAGACCCGCGACCTGGGAGTTTCAGGATGACTCTCTAACCCAGGAGTAGTCGACTTTCTCATACCTACCGCCCACTTCTGTATCTCTGTGAGTAGTAACATTTTCTCACCGCCCACCGGTTCCACAGTCATGGCGATTTATAAAGTAGGGAAGTCACTTTACTTTATAGAATGTATAAAGCAGAGTGACAGCAAGTGAAAGCATAGAATAATAATTACTTACCAAGTACGTTATGTCGGATTTTCGCTAAGTTTGGCAGAATCAATCTTTATGAAACAACTTACTATAGTGAAATCTATCTTTTTATTTATACTTTGGCTGCTCTGCTACTGCCCACCATGAAAGCTGGAACGCCCCCTAGTGGGCGGTAGGGACCAGGTTGACTACCAGTGCTCTAACGTTCTAACCCACTGAACTAACCGGCCACAACCAAAAACGTGGTTTTTTTTGTTTGTTTGTTTTTTAATGACAATATTTAGATTAGGTTTTCTATCTCTCGGCCTCAGGGTGTTCATCTTACAGCAGAGCCCTGGCCAAATAGCTCGTTTGATTAGAGAAGCATCCTAATGCACAGAGGTTGCTGGTTCGATCCCCGGTCAGGGCACATACAGGAACAAATTGATGTTCCTGTCTGTCTGTCTGTCTCTCTCTCTCTCTCCCTTCCTCTTTCTGAAATCAATAAAAAAAATACATTTAAAAAAGTAAAACATTAAAAACCCCAGCAGAGCCTGACCTGTGGTGGCACAGTGGATAAAGCATCGACCTGGAAATGCTGAGGTCGCCAGTTCGAAACCCTGGGCTTGCCTGGTCAAGGCACATATGGGAGTTGATGCTTCCAGCTCCTCCCTCCCTTCTCTCTCTCTGTCTCTCTCCTCTCTCTCTCTCTCTCTCTGTCTCTCCCTTTCTTCTCTAAAGATGAATTAATAAATTAAAAAAAAAAAAAGAAATGTTTAAAAACCCCAGCAGAATGATGGAGAGATAGAGTTACGTTCTAGGACAACATCTTTACCTGAGAAAGAGAAAAGCCCCATCTCTGTTTGTTTCTGTGTTTTTTGCGCTTGGAAATAAATTCCCTTACTTTCGGTAACCCTTTGCATTCCCACGATGACGTTCTACACTGGCCATGGTTCCATCTACCTCTTGACCTGAACCGTCTTCATTCTGGGCTCCGCAGAGGGGGGGGGGGTGAGTCTGGCCAAGACTTTCTCATCAAATGATACTAATACCAATCACTGACGCTTTTTCATCCTCGGATTCTAAGATGTAGGCTTTACGGAATGGCTCTGTTGACGGCCGGGGCGGTCATTAGAAAACGGTTTTACAAAAAAGGGGAACTTTTCTGAGAGCTGAGAGACCCTCTTGAAAGACGTGAGCGGGTGTGGTTCTGGTCCCCTTCTCCGATACCGTCTCGATACAATGCCCGGCATTCCTTCACGGATGAGGTCCAAGCCCGTCTGTCCTTCCAGACGTAACGTCTGATGACACTCCAAGACGGAGCTTGTCTGCCTCTAAACCGGTCCGCCTCACGGAACTTTGGTATTTTTTTTCCGTTTTCCTGGCCCCGGGCACCGGTGCCACCGAATCTGAACGCCCCATGTGTCATAACGGAGGTGTCTGAAGCGGTCTGTCCCCTCCCACGGAGAGCCAGCGAAGGTGAAAATATTGCCACAGCCCAGATGACTGACCGTCTGTCTCTTATGCTTGCTATACAAGCATGTGTGTGTGTGCGCGCGCACATGTGCACACGTGTGTGCACGCACTGACATCAAGACACACCAGCTTTTCCCTCTCCGCCCAGAAGGAGGCGATGTCATACAAGACACACAGGTTCCGCGTCCAGCAAGCCAGACTCCTCAGCACGTCTTGGCCGTGCGGTGACGCGGCCCCTTCCTTCACCCCGGTCTCGGCTCGAAAAAGGGGGACCCGGCCTGACCTGTGGTGGCGCAGTGGATAAAAGCATCGACCTGGAAATGCTGAGGTCGCCGGTTCGAAACCCTGGGCTTGCCTGGTCAAGGCACATATGGGAGTTGATGCTTCCAGCTCCTCCCCCCCTTCTCTCTCTCTGTCTCTCTCTCTCTGTCTCTCTCTGTCCTCTCTAAAAATGAATAAATAAATAAATAATTAAAAAAAAAAAAAGAATAGGGGGACCCCTTCCAACCCACCGTCCGCGACGGCACAGGATCAAAAGCCATGGAGACTTTTGAACGACATCCCTGTGTGGCCGACGTTGCTCCCAGCCCTCCTCCTCAGAAAAGGAAGTTGTCACGCTCTGAAGCGTGTCAGGGAGCTCCCCGACGACACAGGTCGTTTGTAGCCATCGATTTTCTTCCAGATGGATTAAACGTCCGCCCGGGGAAATGACGCCCCGTCAGTCGGCGTTCAGGTGGCAGAATAAGAAACGTCCGTGTCGCCGTCGTGAGAGGAGTTCTCCCAGCTGAACGCCGCCTTTCGACGAGTCCCTCTGACAAGGTCTTAAGTTCTCGCCGGGCGTGAGACTGGGGGGGCTGATACCGGCGTGTTCCCTAAATAAACCACCCGGTCTTCCCTTGTTCCTTGAAGGAAAAACTAGTCAGGTGAGAACTGGGAACCTGGTTCCTGCGGCTCAGAGACCCTGGGCTGGCAGAGCAGCAGCTGCTGCATTCTCCAGGGCGTGTGCAAATAAACGAATTAATTCACTTGGCTCTTGCAGAAAGGGTCTGGGAGGACTGCTTTCTTTTCCTCCACCAGCCAGGGAGAGGCAATTAATTTCAGCTCATTGAACTGAGTATCGGATCTTGCCAGCCGGGAAGAGGCAGATCGACCCGCCGTCCGGACCCCAGAGCAGAAACGGCAGGGAACAGAGTCGGCGAGGAAGGGGTGTTCGTTCGTTCGGTGCGGCCAGAGTTCGGGAATCCACTTAATCTCCCCCAAAGCGGAAACTTGAGAAGGGGGATGAATTCTCTACGTGTCCACGGGGGCGTTCGAGGCGGTTGTGATCAGGATCCCGCCTGCTTTTCTCTCTCTCTGGTTCCGTCCTGGTTACGAACTCCAGGAGAGGACCTTACACTGTTGTTTGCTGCCAAAAGGCTTTGGTAGGCGTTACGCAAAAATCTGGCCCTGTGAATATTTCCACAGTGGTCACCGGAACTTTCTGTCCAGAAGTCACAGTCCAGATTCCCTGTTCCTCTCAATGCTGCTGTTCTTTTCGTTTCTGAATTTCCAGTGGATGGGAACGACATTGGTTTTGCCAAACGATACGGGTGTTCAGTGTACAATAGAACATGGTCTGCACATGCCATCCGGCGCCCTGTGCCCCAAGCAAGTCTCTTTCCATGCCTGTCTGTCCCCCTGTCTCCCTCCCCCACCTCCACCACCCCGTCCCCCTTTGATGAGTTGAGTCCACCACCCCGGTGTCCGTCCGTGTCTCTCTGGACCTGGAGAACACTGTGCTGAGTGGAAGAAGCCGGCCAGGGAGAGACAGGTGGCACATGACACTGAGGCAGTTAGAATGACAAATAGTCTGTCCTCGGGCCCTAGAGAAGGAACTTCACAGGAGCAGAAGACCAAGCCTCCGTTGCTGGGATGGGTTAGGGTGCAGGAAGGACAAGGGGACAGAGATGTTGTCAGGACGGGATGTATAGGAAAGGGTTTTCCACTGTGCCCTGAGCTGGGGGAACACTCCCTCTGGAGAGCTGGGGGGTGGGGAGGGGTGTGATTGCTGGAATGATCCCAGCAGCCCTGTGGGGTCTCATGAACACAAGAAACAGAGGAACTGAACAGAAACAGAGGCGAGGACCCAGGGAACGGACAGACAGCTGTCAGAGGAGAGGGTCGTCGGGGGACCAGGTGGAGGAAGTGACTGCATTAGCAAAAAAACAAAAACAAAAACGTATCAATATGTTTTTTTATATTAGTCCGTTCTCTTGGACCTTTGTGTCTCTGATGTCTGATCTGAGCACAGGAATACAGTGTGTCCGTAAAGTCATGGTGCACTTTTGACCAGTCATAGGAAAGCAACAAAAGACGATAGAAATGTGAAATCCGCACCAAATAAAAGGAAAACCCTCCCAGTTTCTTTCTGTAGGATGATGTGGCAGCATGTGCGCATGCGCAGATGATGACGTCACACCGTGTATACAGCGGAGCAGCCCACGGCCATGCCAGTCGAGATGTGGACGGTACAGAGGAAAGTTCAGTGTGTTCCGTGGCTCGCTCAATTCGAATCCGTGACCAAAGTGCAACGTGAATGTCGGCGCGTTTATCACGAAGCGCCACCACATAGGAATAACATGACTCGGTGGGATAAGCAGTTGAAGGAAACCGGCAGTTTGGTGGAGAGACTCCGTTCTGGTAGGCCATCAGTCAGTGACGAGTCTGTAGAGGCTATACGGGATAGCTACCTAAGGAGCCCTAAAAAATCTGTGCGTGCCCTGGGCGGTTGGCTCATCGGTAGAGCGTCGGCCTGGCATGCGGGGGACCTGGGTTCGATTCCCAGCCAGGGCACACAGGAGAAGTGCCCATCTGCTTCTCCACCCCTCCCCCCTCCTTCCTCTCTGTCTCTCTCTTCCCCTCCCGCAGCCAAGGCTCCATTGGAGCAAAGATGGCCCGGGCGCTGGGTATGGCTCCTTGGCCTCTGCCCCAGGCGCTAGAGTGGCTCTGGTCGCGCAGAGTGATGCCCCAGAGGGGCAGAGCATCACCCCCTGGTGGGCAGAGCATCGCCCCTGGTGGGCGTGCCGGGTGGATCCTGGTCGGGCGCATGTGGGAGTCTGTCTGACTGTCTCTCCCTGTTTTCAGCTTCAGAAAAAAAAAAAAAAAATCTGTGCGTGAGCCCACATCAAACTGCACTGAATAGGTATGAAACTGGGAGAGTTTTCCTTTTATTTGGTGCAGATTTCACATTTCTACCGTCTTTTGTTGCTTTCCTGTGACCGGTGAAAAGTGCATCATAACTTTACGGACACATTGTATCTCCTGCTGTCACTCACCGGCATCGTGGTGACTTGTCCCGTGAGGCGTAGACGTTCTCATGTGATCAGAGCCAGTAGTTCTACCCATAACGGACAAGCACGGACGTGTCTGCCTGGCGGAAAGATGTCTTCTTCCAACAGTGGTGAGTGTGTCAGAGCCCACAGGGACACCCTTCTCTTCTGTTGCAAGTCTTCTATCATTATTATCACGGTCACTATGACTGTGATTAGAATGAGACTCAGCGGTGCACTGAGTTCACGGCCTCGGCGTCGACGGTTCTCCCGCCCTGGCCCTCAGCCCGTCTGTGAACACACGCCGTTGGACCAGAGCCGTGTCCATTTCCGGGTGTGCCCCCTGCCGCTGATTTCACATTGTAACCGCACGGTGGGCTGTCTGCGACGCGGGCTCTATGCCGTGCCAAGCTGACAGTCCATGGCCTTCTGCTTCTTCCCAGGACAATTAGCCAAGCTAAAGAGGACAGGTGCCCGTCCACTTAAGACCTCCCTCGGGTCAGGGCACACACAAGAATCAACCAATGCATGCCTAAGTGAGTGGAGCAACACATCTCTCTCTCCCCCTGTCTCTCTAACCCTCTCTCCCTCTCTCCTTCTCTCTCTTCCTCTCTCTCTCTCCCTCTCTCCCTCTCTCTCTTCCTCTCTTCCTCTCTCTCTCTCCCTCTCTCCCTCTCTCTCTCCCTCTCCCTCTCTCTCCCTCTCTCCCTCTCCCTCTCTCTCTCTCTCCCTCTCTCTCCCTCTCTCCCTCTTCCTCTCTCTCCCTCTCTCCCTCTCTCTCTTCCTCTCTTCCTCTCTCTCTCTCTCTCCCTCTCCCTCTCCCTCTCTCTGTCCCTCTCTCTCTCTCCCTCTCTCTCTTCCTCTCATCCTCTCTCTCTCCCTCTCTCTCCCTCCCTCTCTCTCCCTCTCTCTCTCCCTCTCTCCCTCTCTCTCTTCCTCTCTTCCTCTCTCTCTCTCCCTCTCCCTCTCCCTCTCTCTCCCTCTCTCCCCCCTCTCTCTCTCCCTCTCTCTCTCCCTCTCTCTCTTCCTCTCATCCTCTCTCTCCCTCTCTCTCCCTCTCTCTCCCTCCCTCTCTCTCCCTCTCTCCCTCTCTCCCTCTCCCTCTCTCTCCCTCTCTCTCCTTCTTTCCCTCTCTCTCTCTCTCTCTCCATCTCTCTCTCGCTCTCCCCTCCTCTCTCTCTGTAAAATCAATAAATTAAAACAGAAAAGGACGTGTGCGTCCGATTCTGCTGCACCGTTGGCAAAGCCGGCGTTCTGACTCCCTTTCCCTGGGGGGCGATCACCCACCACTGCTCTCTGGTCCCCGGTGTCAGGCCTCACAACCCCCTTGAGAATCAGCGTGTCCGACGATGCCCCTCCGTCTGACCACTACGTCTCCGAGGCCGCTCTTGTTTGTCAGGAGCCCTGGGTCCCGGGGCGCTCGGGGCCTCGGTGACCCCGGCCATGTCTCTGAGCCACCACCCTGGTCGCTGGGCATCGTGCAGCGTGCTCAGGCGGCGATCTTAGAGTGGAACACACATCCCAGCAGCCCCGCGGAGAGGACCTCGGTTGTCCGATCCGAGCGTCTGACCTCCAGAGACGCCATCCTCCAGCTGTCTGCTCAGTAGTGACAGTGCCTCCATCTCCGCCAGGGGCGTGGGGGCCCCTTGAAGACGATCTTACCCCTTCCCTGCCGCCCGTGAACCTCCCCCGTGTCTCCATGGTGAACAGGGAACGTCCCCCCTCAAGGAACTGCCTCCCCAGAACTCACTCTCCTCGTCCCAGCCTGCGTCCGTGAGCCGCGTGGGTTCCAAGTCTCCGCGGTGGGTGGGTCTCCCTGTGTGCAGCTGGGGTCTTCCCCGCGAGGACGTGGCATCATTCACTGAAGACATCGGCAGGATCCGTGCCGCCGACCATGTTCAGAAGCCTTGCTGGTACTCCCTTCTCTTACAGCGATGACGGGTAATGGCCAAGGTTCTTGATCGTCTACAACACGGGGGCTTCTCTCCACGGCCATGTTCAAGAACAGTTGTCATTTACCCACTTTTCTTTTCTTTTTTAATTTTTATTTTATTTATTCATTTTAGAGAGGAGAGAGAGAGGGAGAGAAAGAGACAGAGAGACAGGGGGGAGGAGCTGGAAGCATCAACTCCCATATGTGCCTTGACCAGGCAAGCCCAGGGTTTCGAACCGGCGACCTCAGCATTTCCAGGTCGACGCTTTATCCACTGCGCCACCACAGGTCAGGCATTTTTTCCCCCTTTTCTGTGTTCCGTTGACCTCCGTGAGGGTGGCTGGCGGAGCCAGCGTGGCGTCTGACTCTTAAGGGGCATCACCCTCCCCTGTCACACCTCATCAACCTCACACACCTTTCCTTCCCTTCTTCCTCACGTCCTCTGTGTTTCCCAGCCAGGACGCTCAGGGTCTGGAGAGGAGGCTGCGTCACGTCCAATGTCATCGACTTTCAACAGGACCTGGACCTGGAAACCTTCGCCTCCCCCTCCGCCCACCTCCTGGGCTCACCCCACCCCTTGAAGACCAATCAAAGGTCTTCCCATCCCAGCCGCGATTCATAACCCGTAGTCAAAATACAGGGCACCTTCCTCTGAGCTTCTATAAAGTGTTTCTGGCTTTGTCCACCCTGTGTGCCCATGAACCTTACAAAAATAAGATCCCCTTTGGCTCAGTGGTAGAGCGTCGGCCTGGCGTGCAGGAGTCCTGGGTTCGATTCCCGGCCAGGGCACACAGGAGAAGCGCCCATCTGCTTCTCCACCCCTCCCCCTCTCCTTCCTCTCTGTCTCTCTCTTCCCCTCCCACAGCCAAGGCTCCATTGAAGCAAAGTTGGCCCAGGCGCTGAGGATGGCTCCATGGCCTCTGTCTCAGGTGCTAGAATGGCTCTGGTTGCAACAGAGCAACACCCCAGATGGGCAGACCATCACCCCCTGGTGGGCGTGCTAGGTGGATCCCGGTCGGGCACATGCGGGAGTCTGTCTGACTGCCTCCCCGTTTCCAACTTCAGAAAAATACAAAAAAAGAAAAAAGAAAAAAAGATCCTTTTATGATCATGGTCAAGGTTTTGTGTTTTTTTTATTTCCTTTAGACGATTAATTTTAACAGGGTGACATTAATCAATGAGGGTTCATAGCTTCAGAGAAAACACCTCCAGATCATTTTGACACTTGGTTATGTTAACAACAAGTGTTGGAGAGGCTGTCGGAGAAAAAGGAACCCTCATCCACACTGTTGGTGGGAATGTAAAGTAGTGCAACCACTATGGAAGGAAATACGGTGATTCCTCAGAAAATTAAGAAGAGAGCTACCTTAGGACCCAGAAATCCCTCTAACTGGGTATCTACCCCCAAAACTCTAACAGGCGTCCCGAAACTACGACCCGCGGGCCACATGCGGCCCCCTGAGGCCGTTTATCCGGCCCCCCTCCGCACTTCCGGAAGAGGCACCTCTTTCATTGGTGGTCAGTGAGAGGAGCACAGTTCCCATTGACATACTGGTCAGTTTGTTGATTTAAATTTACTTGTTCTTTCTTTTAAATATTGTATTTGTTCCCATTTTGTTTTCTTACTTTAAAATAAGATCTGTGCAGTGTGCATAGGGATTTGTTCATAGTTTTTTTTATAGTCTGGCCCTCCAATGGTCTGAGGGACAGTGAACTGGCCCCCTGTGTAAAAAGTTTGGGGACCCCTGAAAACATGGGTACGTAAAGATGCATGCAGCCCCAGGTTCATTGCAGCATTGCTCACCGTGGTTGAGGTATTTCTGTTTCACGTTCTGGTAGCGAAGCCACAAGGCTGAAGACAATGGCAGCCCCTTAGGACACAAGGTTGGGTCAGTCACAGCACCCCAGGGCTCAGAACCCTTAGAAGCAGGAGTCTCAGGGGACACACGCTTTTCATCCGTCTGAACCGAAGCCCCTGGTGTGGCTTGGAACGGACTGAACGACCTCCGTGTCGGCCACCCTTCTCCCCATAAATGACAGGGACACGGTGACGTGCAAGCGTCCAAGCCAGAGTGATGACGGGGGTGCAGTGGACAACATGAGGCTGGACTCCCCGGTGTCCCAGGCCAGTCACGGACAGCGCCACGCAGGGTTAACTCACGGGTGGGCATGCCCTGTCCACCGCGAACTTGGCTTCCGATGGCCATCGCCACAGAACCTGCAGCAATATGCCACATGGGTGGACAGCGGCCGCTCAGCGGTGTAGCTTGTGGTCTGCATGGCTCACCCCACCCCCTCTAATTTCAGAGGCTGGGAGGACAAAGCAACGCCCCGTAGGACACTAACACCAGCCTCTGGGATTCTGTCCCCGTGGACAGAATGCTTCACTTCTCTATTGACTGATGTTCTGCGTGTCGACCACGTGGACAGTTTCTAGCACCCGTCAGAGAACGGTGGACCAGGGCGGACGCGTCAAATAGGAAATAGCCAATTCGGTGTGTCCACTCAAAGGTATCGCCTGTTTTTCCTGTATGATAGAGATTTGCCTAGAGCAGCGGTTTCCACCTGTGGGTCGCGACCCTGGTGGGGTCGCCTAAAGCCATCGGAAAAGACATAATGCATATCAGGTATTTACATTCCGAATCATAACTGTAGCGAAATTACAGTGAGGAAGTAGCCACCAAAATTATTTTTTGGTTTGGGGTCACCGCAACATGAGGAACTGTATGGCGGGGTCACAGCATTAGAAAGGTTGAGCCCTGGACGGTTGGCTCAGCAGTAGAGCATCGGCCTGGCGTGCGGGGGACCCGGGTTCAATTCCCGGCCAGGGCACATAGGAGAAGCGCCCATTTGCTTCTCCACTTCCCCTTCCTCTCTGTCTCTCTCTTCCCCTCCTGCAGCCAAGGCTCCATTGGAGCAAAGATGGCCCGGGCGCTGGGGCTGGCTCCTTGGCCTCTGCCCCAGGCGCTAGAGTGGCTCTGGTCCCGGCAGAGCGACACCCCGGAGGGGCAGAGCATCGCCCCCTGGTGGGCAGAGCGTCGCCCCTGGTGGGCGTGCCGGGTGGTTCCTGGTCGGGCGCATGCGGGAGTCTGTCTGACTGTCTCTCCCTGTTTCCAGCTTCAGAAAAAAACAAAAAAAAAAAGAAAGAAAGGTTGAGAACCACTGGCCTAGAGCATTGAATTCTTTATATATTATTATTATTATTATTATTATTTAGAAAATTGAACTTAACAGGGTGACACTGATCAATAAGACCACATAGGTTTCGGGTGAACATTTCTACGGCATCTGAACTGCGCCTTGTGTGGCGTGTCCATCCCTCGAGGTCAAATCGTTTTCTGTGCTCGTCTATCTGTCCCTCTGTACCCCCTCCCCCCTGTCCCCACCGCCACAACCGACTCTCCCCGTAATCACGTCACTTTATCTGCGTCCAGGAGTCTCAGGCAGACGCTGAACTCTTTGACAAGAATGTGGAATGAACAGAAGACAGGGTCGGTCTTCTTTACCTATCTCTCCGAGGCGGCTTTGGGTCTAGGGGTCACTCACTACGTGTCCGTACACGGGCACCCTATTTCTGTATGACCCTGCTTGTTCCCGGTGAGACCCGAGCCGTTCCGTCGTCATCGGAGAGGACAAGAGCTGTTCCAAGGAACGGGATGCAAGCCACACTGAGAGGAAGCTCTTCACACACTTTTACAACCACCTGCATTTTCGACAGAAGGATTCCCAGATGAAATGCTCCCGCGAAATGTAAAGACAGAGGAAATATACTTCATTCGGCTTCATTGATTTTCTTCCCCCTTCCCTCCCTCCCCGCCTACCTCTATAGGACCACGGTGATTACGGTAGAAACAGCTGAAATAAAAATGTCTGTTAGGTGTTGCCTCTGCTCCGTGCGCAACGGAACCGGGTAATCGAATCCAATACTGTGATGCTGTACATCTTGGGGGGACGGAATGTCAGTAATGAATTCTGGGCTGTTTTCCTTCCTACATCCAGCAGACACCAATCCCTACGCCGAGATGCTCACCTCAACGTACGGGTTACAATATGCAGACAGGATGCCTCCTGAGACGTAAGGTCGACATATTCTCTTGGAAGGGTTTATCTTAACTAGAGCGCTGTCCACACATGGTTGAAGAAAACCATCGAGTGAATCAACTCTAGATCAAACCTATAACGATACTGGAAGTAAATAAGCCATATAGGCAACTTCCTTGTATTTTGTATTTTTCCAAGGTTAGAAGCGGGGAGGCAGAGAGACAGACTCCCGCATGTGCCCAACTGGGATCCACCCGGCACACCCACCAGGGGGTGACGCTCTGCCCATCTGGGACGTTGCTCTTTTGCAACCAGAGCCATTCTAGCGCCTGAGGCAGAGGCCACAGAGCCATCCTCAGTGCCTGAGCCAACTTTGCTCCATTGGAGCCTTGGCTGCGGGAGGAGAAGAGAGAGACAGAGAGGAAGGAGAGGGGGAGGGGTGGAGAAGCAGATGGGCGCTTCTCCTGTGTGCCCTGGCCAGGAATGGAACCTAGGACTTCCACACACCGGACTGATGCTCTACCACTGAGCCAACCAGCCAGGGCTCCATATAGGCAACTTTTTATGCTGCCCTGTTCCGCTCTGGAGACAAATGGATAATCTGCTTTGTGCACGAGAGTCATGAGTCGGCTGAAAGGTGGGTCGACGTTAGTGGTCAAATCCTGTTCATACTTTTTGCATCTTGTTTTCTTTGTCATAAGAGGCAGCTTAGGACAGGTTGTGCTTCTGACAGAAAATAAAGACATGCCCTGGCCAGATAACTCAGTTGGTTACAGCAGTGTCCCGAAGCACAGAGGTTGCTGGTTCGATCCCCGGTCGGGGCACATACAGGAACAGACCCATGTTCCTGTTTCTCTCTCTCACTCTCTCTCTCTCTTTCTCTCTCTCTCTCTCTCTCGTCTAAGTTCAGCCCATTTGGGGGCACGGTTACAATTGGCCTAGGGGGAGTCGATGGCTGTTGTAGATTCTCTCTGGTTTTCTTTTGTGTGTGTGTGTGTGTGTGTGTGTGTGTGTGTGTGTGTGTTTCTGAAGCTGGAAACGGGGAGGCAGTCAGACAGACTCCCACATGCGCCCGACCGGGATCCACCCGGCATGCCCACCAGGGGCGATGCTCTGCCCATCTGGGGCGTCGCTCTGTTGCAACCAGAGCCATTCTAGCACCTGAGGCAAAGGCCACAGAGCCATCCTCAGCGCCTGGGCAAACTTTGCTCCAATGGAGCCTTGGCTGTGGGAGGGGAAGAGAGAGACAGAGAGGAAGGAGAGGGGGAGGGGTGGAGAAACAGATGGGCGCTTCTCCTGTGTGCCCTGGCCGGGAATCGAACCCGGGTCCCCCGCACGCCAGGCAGACGCTCTACCGCTGAGCCAACCAGCCAGGGCCTCTCTCTGGTTTTCTTAACGTGCCTTATGACCATTTTTCTTTGCCATTCAGATACTTCATGAATACCCTTTCCGTGTGGGGGTTAAAGCCCATCAGCATGGGCTGCCTACAGCCAACGGCAGGCCGATCCTATACTTCAGAGGGCTGGTCCCTTTCCCCCCTTGGGTAGGTTTTATAAACTGAATGTGACCATTCCCCCCGAAATTCATAGGCTGACACCAAGCCCCAACCCCCTGCGGGATGATGGTGACAATTGGAAAGTGATGCCATCAGGAGGGTGGTGCCTTCATGAGCTGGATTAGTGCCCTTATTAAACAGGCCCCGTGCAGCTCCGTTGCCTCTCCCATCAGACGGGGGCGCTGTGGAAAGTGGACCTTCAACAGAGACTTGAATCTGTTGGCTCTTTGTTTATTTATTTATTTATTTTTACAGGGACAGAGAGAGAGAGTCAGAGAGAGGGATAGATAGGGACAGACAGACAGGAACGGAGAGAGATGAGAAGCAGTCATTAGTTTTTTCATTGTGGCACCTTAGTTATTCATTGATGGCTTTCTCATATATGCCTTGACCGTGGGGCTACAGCAGATTGAGTGACCCCTTGCTCGAGCCAGCAACTTTGGGTCCAAGCTGGTGAGCTTTTGCTCCAACCAGATGAGCCCAGGCTCAAGCCGGCGACCTCAGGGTCTCGAACCTGGGTCCTCCGCAACCCAGTCCAACGCTCTATCCACTGCGCCACCGCCTGGTCAGGTTCTGTTGGCTCTTTGACCTTGGCCTTGGCCTTGAGAATTTAGAGAGAGCAATGTCTGTGATTTTCATACACTATCAAACTGTGGAAGTCTGTGATAGCAACCTCCCGGGTGGACCAAGGAAGCAGTACCCACTGGGAGGTGCAGGTCACGCTGCAGACGTCCCTGTGGTGGGGTCAGGTGACGTCCACGCCAACCCTGGCTCCTCCCACCTGGACCCCATCCTGCCGTCCTGCCCCCCTCTGCGGAGAGCTCACCCTCCCAACTCCACTGAAGAATCCTTGTGACAGAGGTTCCCTCTTCCAGCAAACTCTGCCCTAAGACACGGGTCTGTTCGAACATCCCGGTCAGGCAAGTCTTGCTCTCCTGACTCTAAAATTCTCTCTGACGTGACATCGCCATCCGGTCCTCAGAATTTGAAACTGAGCGGGGCCAGAAGAATTTGGACGGTTCCCTAAGAAAAAGTCTTTCCAGGCTGCTAGACGGCTTCCAGACCTGACCCGTCGTCCTGAGCGTGAGAAAACGCATCTGCTGAGTGAGATTAATTTCTCCGTCTTCTGACGCTATATCCCAGCCGGACGGCTGAGGAGCAGCTCAGAGGATTAAAATAAATACGATAGCCGGAGGCCCACTTAATTTAAATGTACCCTGAGGTCGGGGGGACAGAAATGTGAAATGTTCAGTTCTTAACCTTCAGTAGAGAATACCGAGAAACATACGTGCATGGGAGGGAAGGAAAACGTGCTACCATATATTTTTTTAAAATGTGTCTCTATTGCATAGTCCCCTGTGCCGTTGACGGTCAGAATCCATCGTCCCCTGACTCAAAATGATTTTCTTCATGTTCGCTGCTTTGACCTCAGGTTAAACATAATGCATTTTTATTATAGAGGTGCATTTGTTTGATATATTTTTTTAATTTTTATTGATTGATTTAGTGAGAGAGGAAGGGGAAGAGAGAGACACAGGAATATTGAGTTGTTTCTGTCTGTGCCCTGACTGGGGATCGAACCGGCAACCTCTCTGCATCTGGACAGTGCTCTAACCCACTGAGCTACCCGGCCAGGGCAGTGGTATAATTGTTTTAATGTCCCCAAATGGAAATCAATGTACGCAAGCAACTACTTTCACTGTAATTTTAAAGAAAAAGACATTGAAATAATCTAACGCATTGACATCTTTTTAAAGGTTTATTTAAAATAATTTTTTTTTTCAGTGACAGTTGACATATAATCTCATGTTAGTTTTGAAGCGTCTTTTTCAAGTCACCCAAAAAATATGTTTGAAGGAATGGAAGCGTGGCCTTTCTCCCTGAGTCACGGCCAACATTCCTGTTCGTCGGGGGGGGGGGGGGCTGCTTCTCCCGCAGGCACGCCCCGATGTGTTCCGTGAAGCCTCAGCTGGATCTAGTGGGTGGCGTGAATTATTCATCGTCTGCCCTCTGTGGCGCTCTAATTTTGGGAGACGGTTAGAAGGCTGTCAGTATTTTCACAGTCTGTTCCTTCTGTTTAAGCATATGATCGCAGGTGCCAACCACGTGTCGGCACGGAGAAAACCGTGAACCTCACACGAATCCCATGGGTGGTGGTGCGTGCGCGCGCTGGACCGGAAACCTCACCACACGGGTCTGGGCTGGAGCGGCGTCTTCCTTCCTTCCTTCCTTCCTTCCTCCCTCCCTTCCTTCCTTCCTTCCGTGACCAAAGTGCAACGTGAATATCTGCGCGTTTATAACGAAGCGCCACCACATAGGAATAACATGACTTGGTGGGATAAGCAGTTGAAGGAAACCGGCAGTTTGGTGGAGAAACCCCGTTCTGGTAGGCTATCCGTCAGTGACGAGTCTGTAGAGCAGGGGTCCCCAAATTTTTTACACAGGGGGCCAGTTCACTGTCCCTCAGACTGTTGGAGGGCCGGACTATAAAAAAAACTATAAAAAAAATCCCTATGCACACTGCACATATCTTATTTTAAAGTAAAAAAACAAAACAGTAACAAATACAATATTTAAAATAAAGAACAAGTAAATTTAAATCAACAAACTGACCAGTATTTCAATGGGAACTATGGGCCTGCTTTTGGCTAATGAGATGGTCAATATACTCCTCTCACTGACCACCAATGAAAGAGGTGCCCCTTCCGGAAGTGCAGCGGGGGCCGGATGAATGGCCTCAGGGGGCCGTAGTTTGGGGACCCCTGCTGTAGAGGCTATACGGGATAGCTACCTAAGGAGCCCTAAAAAATCTGTGCATGAGCCCACATGGAACTGCACTGAAAAGGTATGAAACTGGGAGAGTTTTCCTTTTATTTGGTGCAGATTTCACATTTCTATCGTCTTTTGTTGCTTTCCTGTGACCGGTCAAAAGTGCACCATGACTTTACGGACACACTGTACATCAGAAAATGAACATTTGGAATGGTGCTCGGAGAGAGCAAAGAAGCATGTAAGCGTGCTTCTACCGCACAGGTCACCCTTGGACACGAGGTACAGTTCACTGTGCGAAGTCACAAAGCCACATTCCGATCTCCACGGAAACCCCGTCACGCTCTCCTGTGGCCCAGGTGGATGCCGGCACTGAGCCACGGAGGGAAGAAGACAGCGAGTTCAAATACCTGTTGTCACCGGAACGGCTGCAAGTGGCTTCTCCAGTGATGTCGCTGTGTGAAATGTTGCCCTCGGTGCTCGTGGGGTAGATACAACCAAAACATCCAGTTACATAGTATTACGTAAAAATTAAAAAAACAAAACAATCCTTATTCCTGAGAAAAGCAGGAAATGTTCAGTTTTTCTTTTTTTTTCCTTTTTTAAATTTTTTATTTATTCATTTTAGAGAGGAGAGAAAGAGGGAGAGAGAGAAAGAGAGAGAGAGAAGAGAGAGACGGGGGGAGGAGCTGGAAGCATCAACTCCCATATGTGCCTTGACCAGGCAAGCCCAGGGTTTCGAACCGGCAACCTCAGCATTTCCAGGTCAATGCTTTATCCACTGTGCCACCACAGGTCAGGCATTTTTTTTTAATATTTTTTTTAATTTTTTTTTATTTATTCATTTTACAGAGGAGAGGGAGAGACAGAGAGAGAGAGAGGAGAGAGAGAGAGAGAGAAGGGGGGAGGAGCTGGAAACATCAACTCCCATATGTGCCTTGACCAAGCAAGCAGGGTTTTGAACCGGCGACCTCAGCATTTCCAGGTCGACACTTTATCCACTGCGCTACCACAGGTCAGGCAAAATACTTGTTCTATCTCTCTCTCTCTCTCTTCTTCTTTTTTTTAATACTCATTATTTATGTTTTTTATTTTATTTATTCATTTTAGAGAGGAGAGAGAGGGAGAGAGAGAGAGAGAGAGAGAAGGAGAGAGAGAAGAGAGAGAGACAGGGGGGAGGAGCTGGAAGCATCAACTCCCATATGTGCCTTGACCAGGCAAGCCCAGGGTTTCGAACCAGCGACCTCAGCATTTCCAGGTCGACGTTTTATCCACTGCGCCACCACAGGTCAGGCAGGGGTTTTCACCTTTTAATTTGCCCAATTTCATAGCTGAATTAGGATGGTGGAGGGGATCTTACTAAATGAGATGTATGCACCGCGTTGTGAGCTGTGATGACATACAGTGTTTTCCAAACGTATTTGGTCATAGAACCTTTTACCTCAGGTAACTCTGAAAAACGCCTGTTCTAGCAAATACACCTTTGGACACATCGCCCTAGACCAGGACACTCTGAGTGATAGAAATACCCATTCCCGGAGCCCCCACCCCCAAATACATTGTTTTCTGGTTACATTGTTTTCTAGGAAGGAAGGAAGGAGGAAGGAAGGAAGGAAGGAAGGAAGGAAGGAAGGAAGGAAGGAAGGAAGGAAGGAAGGAAGGAAGGAAGGAAGGAAGGGTGTTACATTGTTCATGGTGTTACATTGTTTTCTGGTAGGAAGGAAAGAAGGAAGGAAGGAAGGAAGGAAGGAAGGAAGGAAGGAAGGAAGGAAGGAAGGAAGGAAGGAAGGAAGGGTGTTACATTGTTTTCTGGTAGGAAGGAAGGAAGGAAGGAAGGAAGGAAGGAAGGAAGGAAGGAAGGAAGGAAGGGTGTTACATTGTTCATGGTGTTACATTGTTTCTCGCCCCGAGTGGCTCTGACCTTCTCTTATGTGACTCTGACTCACCATTGCCCGCCTTACGAGAAACTACGTGTGTATTCCAGGATGATATCTCCAGCCCAACGGGATAGCTACCTAAGGAGCCCTAAAAAATCAGGTTTATAGATCAGGGTTTCTTAGCATTCCCTTTTCTTCATGCGGGTGGAATTAATCCGCCGGAATTAACAGTGTTCTGGAGAAGTTCCAGTCCTGGTTCTTTCATGAGACACATTTTCTAATGTAAATTAAACAAAAAAAGAAAAGAAAAGAAAAGAATCCCCTGTAAGTTCAAACTAATATAACACCTCATAGTTACCGTGGTTTGAGGTTCGCTGTGCTTTAATAAATCTTCCTTGGTCCTGAAAATTCTCTGAGAGAATGCAGAATTTTATTTTATTTATTTATTTATTTATTTATTTATTTATTTTTGTATTTTTCTGAAGCTGGAAACGGGGAGGCAGTCAGACAGACTCCCGCATGCGCCCGACCAGGATCCACCCGGCATGCCCACCAGGGGGCGATGCTCTGCCCATCTGGGGCGTTGCTCTGTTGCATCCAGAGCCATTCTAGTGCCTGGGGCAGAGGCCACAGAGCCATCCCCAGTGCCCGGGCCAACTTTGCTCCAATGGAGCCTTGGCTGCGGGAGGGGAAGAGAGAGACAGAGAGGAAGGAGAGGGGGAGGGGTGGAGAAGCAGATGGGCGTTTCGCCCTGGCCGGGAATCGAACCCGGGACTTCCGCACGCCAGGCTGACGCTCTACCACTGAGCCAACCGGCCAAGGCCATTATTTTATTTTTTAACAGAGAAGGAGATAGAGAAATAAGCAAAACAATTTTATCTGCTTATTGAGAACGTAAAGGACGACTTTGGGGTCTATTCTGGCTTCCAACACAGAGCCCTTTGTCCAGGAGGGTCCGTCCCCACCCGGAGTCTCTGGGTCTTTCTTCACTCACCGGAAAACAGCGCAGGACACACAGCCTTGGCCTCTCCGGATGGGAGAGACCCTCCGAGGAACCCACACGCTGTCCTTTTATTGCCGTCACCGCAATGTGTGAAACCCGGGTGGGGGCCCCAGACGGTTGTTGACATGCCTGAACCACTCAGCTGGATGCCTGAAATGGATACAGAATAAAGCTGAATGTCACCTGCCATCGATAAGAACATCGTAAAGTAAGAGGCGCGGAGTCTGAAACAGGAGCTGCTCAGGAAACACGAGGTATTGTTCAAGTTCATCGAGTTCACGTGCCCCCAGGAAAGGGGGGGGGGCTGCAGGGAGCTCCCCAGGGGGTGGAGGATGTCCTTCTGGAAGCCCAGACCTGTGTTTTCCACCGGCCAGGACTCCCACCTCTGAGACGGACGCAGGGACCGCCCCGAGCCCCCTCCCGGCCACCTGATCAGATTCAACTGCGGCTCTCGCCCTGCCCGTCCCCGGCGGACACCATCCCGAACCAGGATCGTCCACACTGAGCGCCCACACACCCAGTCACAGACACCCTCTTCTGGTGGAAAGAGCTGTGGGAAGAATGCTCTCAAGCTCCCCCGCCCCCAGTGCCTGTGGGTTTACGAGCCACAGACGGACAGAGAACCCAGGCAGACCTTCTCCGCGTGCCGCCCGGTGGAACAGCTCAGCGCCCTCCCCAAGTCCCTGACGCTTTGTGGGGGGGGGGGGAGGGAGGCTCCCCTCCGTCACCGGCGTCAGCAGCAGGACACCCAGGCATCACAGTGACCGTCTCTGGACACGCCTCCCGTTCTGTGTCCTGCGTTTTCCTATCCCCGTAGCTGGCCGTTCGAAACTGCCCGTCTTGACCACACTCCACGGCGAGAGGTGACTTCTGCAGGCAGGCAGGACATTTCCTGGTGTCCCAGAGAGCTTCACTCCGTGACCATTTAGTCCAGTGGTTCTCAACCTTTCTTAATGCCCTGACCCCGCAATACAGTTCCTCATGTATTTGCAGTGACCCCAAACCAAAAAATAATTTTGGTGGCTGCTTCATAACTGTAATTTTGCTACAGTTAGTTATGATTCAGAATGTAAATACCTGATATGCCAGGGGTCCCCAAACTATGGCCCGCGGACTGCATGCGGCCCCCTGAGGCCATTTATCCGGCCCCCGCCGCACTTCAGGAAGGGGCACCTCTTTCATTGGTGGTCAGTGAGAGGAGCATAGTCCCCATTGAAATACTGGTCAGTTTGTTGATTTAAATTTACTTGTTCTTTATTTTAAATATTGCATTTGTTCCTGTTTTGTTCTTTTACTTTAAAATAAGATCTGTGCAGTGTGCATAGGGATTTGTTCATAGTTTTTCTTATAGTCCGGCCCTCCAATGGTCTGAGGGACAGTGAGCTGGCCCCCTGTGTAAAAAGTTTGGGGACCCCTGTGATATGCATTATGTATTTTCCTACGGCTTTAGGCGACCCTGCCGGGGTCGCGACCCACAGGTTGAGAACCGCTGATTTAGTCACATTTCTCTGCATTCCACCCTGACCGGGACCCATCATCCGTGCTCCATGGCGGCTGGTGTTGAGCGTCCATCGGACAGCCAGCTCAGGCTGGAACCCCTTCATCTTCACGTCACCATATTTATTTATTCATCTGCGTTTCTGGGTCATCCCTGTCGCTCATAGCTTTTGGCATCCTGATGCGCCATTTGGCAAAATGTGGCTCTTTGAACTTGTATCTGAAGGCCATCGCGTCTTATTTCTGTTGACAGATCGTCACGAAACACGTTAAGGACCAAACCTAATTGGGCGTGTTAAAGAAAATCAGCGTTCGTCTTCTCCGACGGGGGGAAAAGCGACCATCTCTTCGCCTGACACTGATGTTTATATTTGTAATTGAAAAATTAATCTGTCGGTGGTGTACCCCAGGGAGTTACAAGAAGCTTAGCTTGCTTTAAATACTAATAATTAAAAAAAAAAAAAAAAAAAAGCGCTCAGGGTAATTACAAAGAGACAGGAGCGGTAATCAGTCTTTCTTAACTTTTACGTTATTAAAGATTCAGGCCCTTTAATTAACCCGCTGATAGACTACAGTGATAATTCCATTTCAGCTGCTCCACAGAGAATAAAGGTATCAGAGAAAGGTAGCCCCCCAATTTGTAATTACTTTCACTGGCTTAAGAAAACTCAACGCTTTCTATTATATAAGCAATCTAATTCTTTTTAGGTTTTGGTCCTTTTTTGTTGTTGTTGCTGATAGAAAATTGGGTTTTCACCTTTTTTAATTTTCATTGATTCATTTTAGAGAGGAGAGAGAGAGAGACAGGGGGGAGGAGCAGGAAGCATTAACTCCCATATGTGCCTTGATCAGGCAAGCCCAGGGTTTCGAACCGGCGACCTCAGCATTTCCAGGTTGACGCTTATGCACTGCGCCACCACAGGTCAGGCTAATTCTTTTTAGGTTTTGATCCTTTTTTGTTGTTGTTGCTGATAGAAAATTGGGTTTTCACCTTTTTAATTTTCAATGATTCATTTTAGAGAGGAGAGAGAGAGAGAGAGAGGAGAGAGAGAGAGAGAGAGACAGGGCGGAGGAGCAGGAAGCATTAACTCCCATATGTGCCTTGACCAGGCAAGCCCAGGGTTTCGAACCGGCGACCTCAGCATTTCCAGGTTGACGCTTTATCCACTGCGCCACCACAGGTCAGGCAGGGGTTTTCACCTTTTAATTTGCCCAATTTCGTAGCTGAATTAGGATGGTGGAGGGGATCTAACTGTGTTTTAATCATTATTTATTCCTCGGGGGGGAAAAAAAAACACAAAAACTTGTAGGACTTGGCTAGCTCATCTCTCTTAACACGAAGTAAATAGTAAGTTAATAAGAACAAATGCAGTCACCGGAGGCAAATCTTATTATCAGAGTGTGCATCATTGCTTGGCAAATTATTTTTTTAGAAAAATGATCACGTTTTCCCAACTAATTCCCTTTATTATGGGAGCTTATGAACGTTTCAGTCGGCACAGATGCATTCATGGCGTGCAATGTTTCCCTCTCGTTAAATATCTTCAGCTGATTCCGTGTAAAAAATGTATGCAGAGAACATCTTGAAAGGCAATTGCTCTCCGTGTGATATGTGATGATCTCATTTATACCCTGTTCTTGCTGTACATCTTCATAGGGGCTTTGATGACGGCGACTGGGTGAGTTTATTTCACCTCAGTTCAGGGCGAATCTATCTATCTATCTATCCGGGTGGGAACCCGCTGATCCCTGACTCACTGTGTTCTGCACCACCGTTTAAAATCCACTCTGGGCATCCCCAGCCTCCTCCGTGTGGGCAACTGTGTGTGCATTTCTTACCCACTGGCTGCGTCTTCTCTTGAAAGCGTGTCCGCTGTCCCGAGAGCCTTTGCAACTTGTATCAACGGCTGGATGATGAGAACCGAGGTCGCTCTGACAGCTGGGGTGGCTATCCGTGTATCGGGACAGAGGGCAGATCAGACCACAGCTCGGACCCGGTGACTTCGACTAATAGAAGCCATGTGGGTCTTCTATGGGTGTTATTTGCCGTGACGGAGTCTTGACTTCCTGTGAGGTTTCCAAAAGTCACGGATCGTCCTGGGTTCCGCCCACGTGCGGAACCCCGAGGAGAATAATTCGGACAGGGTGAGTGGCTTCTCTTGTGTGGAACAATGGTTACGAAGTTGCTGGCCCCAGTGGATAGAATGTTGGCCCAGCACATAAATGTCCCCAGTTTGATTCCTAGTAAGGGCGCACAGGAGAAGTGACCATCTGCTTCCCTCTTTCCCTCCTGCAGCCAGTGGCTTGATAGGTTTGAACATGGCCCCAGGCGCTGAGGATACTCTTTTGGAGTGTATCAGCCTCAGGCACTAAAAATAGCTCGGTACTTGAGCATCGGCCCCGGATGGGGTTGCTGGGTGGATCCTGGTTGGGATGCATGTCGGAGTCTGCCTCACTATCTCCCCTCCTCTCACCTAAAAAAAAAAAAAAAAAAAAAAAGAAAATGAAATAAAATAAAAGTTTCCTGCTAATAGACCATCCGTTGTGACTGAACGCCTCATGAAATAAAACAAAGTCTTTGCTCAGATAATAGCTGAGGCTTCGTTATCAAAGCACGCTGATAATTGTTATTAATAGAAGCATTACAAATTAGAGGCTAAGTTAGCCGGACCGGCACCAGTCACACCAGATCTCTCTTCATATCACACGATCTGACTGATGCTTTGCCTAGAAAATCAAATTATGTTTCCACGCATATAAGAAAACCCCCCGCAATAAATGGATAGAGGCATTGATGATAGATGATTCATGAGGGATGCATTAGAGCAGGGAGTGTGGGTGGGCCAGAGGGGTCACAGTGCACAGACAGATGTCCTCTTCTGTGAGGTATAGCACAGGAGAAATAATACTTGGGTTCGGATCGATTTCGTATTATTTTTGTTAGTATTTTTATTTTTTGTATCAGAGACAGAGAGAGGGACAGATAGGGCCAGACAGACCAGAAGGGAGAGACACGAGAAGCATCAACTCTTCACTGTGGCTCCTCAGTTGCTCACTGATTGCTTTCTCATATGTGCCTCGCAGACTGAATGACCCCTGGCTTCGAGCCAGCGACTTTGGGCTTCAAGCCGGTGAGCCTTGGGGTTTCGAACCTGGGACGTCGGCGTCCCAGGTCGGTGTTCTATCCATCACGCCACCACCAGCCAGGTGACTATATTTTAATGAAAGGATAGAATATGGTGTCTACCCATAGGCGCGTCCTCAGACATGCTTCAATGCAATGCTAAATCCCAGAATGGCGTCAGACCCAGAAAGTCGGAGACTGGTTTTTTGTTTTTGTTTTTGTTTTTTGTATTTTTCTGAAGCTAGAAACAAGGAGAGACAGTCAGACTCCCGCATGTGCCCGACTGGGATCCACCCAGCACGCCCACCAGGGGGTGACGCTCTGCCCACCAGAGGGCGCTCTCTGCCCCTCCGGGGCGTCGCTCTGCCAAGACCAGAGCCACTCTAGCGTCTGGGGCAGAGGCCAAGGAGCCATCCCCAGCGCCCGGGCCATTTTTGCTCCAATGGAGCCTTGGCTGACGGAGGGGAAGAGAGAGACAGAGAGGAAGGAGAGGGGGAGGGGTGGAGAAGCAGATGGGCGCTTCTCCTGTGTGCCCTGGCCGGGAATCGAACCCGGGACTCCTGCATGACAGGCCGACGCTCTACCACTGAGCCAACCGGCCAGGGCTGGATACTGGTTTTATTATACGAGAATGACCATATCTGAGTCAGGAGCTCTATCGTCTTTGGGGGGGGGGATAAAGAATTCAAACCTCATGTTATTGAAGAGAGAGGGTCAACGCTCTAGCAACAAAGACGGAGTCACTGACGACCGGCGGTGTTTACGGAAGTCAGTCACGAGAGTCGGCAACAGAAGGAAGTTGTATGCAGCTGAGTTTAGGAGGAAGGGAATTATTTTGGGGGGTGGGGAAGGGCCGTGAGGTAGACGTGTGCTTCTCAGCTAGGAGATCTGAGAGTGACAGCTCCCCGCGTCAGTTTGCCTGGGGCCACCCTCCGAGCACAGGATTGAGGCTGAAGAGCTCTCACAGCCAGAGAGGGCAACCTGCCCGCCAGGACGGGAAAGACTCCTTCGCATGAAGATCCTTCGCCATCCTGACTTTGACCTCGACGTGGACGGCTGGATTGGCCGTTCGCTTCCCGGGTCTTCGACACGGAGACGTGTCAGCTCGACCCTGCACCGCAGAAGCACGCCCGCCCGTGAACGCACGTAGAGAAAACACTCGCTGTGTCTGACTCACGGGCACACGGACGCTGTGCGCTCAGCACAGAGAAATGTAGATGCGAGTGCAGGCAGGCGGAGTGGACCCAACACCGCCACCACCTCATCAGGGCAGAAAGAAATGAAGAAAAGGGCCAGAGGCCACTAGGACCAGAGCCTGGTGTGGCCCAGTGACCATATTCTGTCTTGGTTTGTTTGACCCACAAGGGGAGAGGATGGAAGGAGACCACGGGTGCGCACCATGGAGACTCGGAGAGTCCGTGATACTCAGGGTCCACGGGACGGATGCCGTGACGGTCAGAGCTCAGAGACAGGACCCCGCGAGGGTCCAGCCCAGTGAAAGCTGATTGTTCTTGACCGTGTGGGTCTGGGGTTGGACCTCAAAGCCGAGCAGCAGGCAGAGGTGCAGAACGGAAGCAGGGAGGTCATCCCGTAAGCTGTGAAGACCAGTGCGGACGGAGGGAAGAACGGTCTACTTGTGAGAGGTGAGGCCGTCTCCCCTCCCCAGAGAGCCTTCACTGAGAAGCTCACAGCTGCCAACAGGACCCCCAAAGTGTGCCGGAGGGGTGAAGACCTCGAGGGACCCATCAGCGTGTCAGTTCTTGATACGCAGAAGTGGCGAGGACGTCAGGCAAAGCCTGGAACACTTAGACTCCGCGGCTGCAGTGTGTAGAAGCGGGGATCACAGTGGAGGAAGTGGAGGAAGTTACGTAGCACCTACATTTCCAATCACTTGTCGACTTGGCCTCATTATCATAGTAATGAGGAGAGCGGTCGTGTTGACCGTTGGATAACAGGGGTTTGGTCAACACGGGCTCGTCTGTATGCAATTCTTTTTTCAACAGATACTGTCAATATACTTTTTCTCTACCCTGTGATTCTGTTAATAACGTTTTCCTTAGTCTAGCTGACTTGATTATAAGAAAACAGTATGTCACACGATCAGTTGTTAAGAGTTGGGGGCATTGAAGTCATACGTGGATTTTTTAAAATTGTTTTTATTTATTCATTTTAGAGAAGAGAGAGAGAGAGAGAGAGAGAGAGAGAGAAAGAAGGGGGGAGGAGCAGGAAGCTTCAACTCCCATACGTGCCTTGACCAGGCAAACCAGGGTTTTTTTTTTCTTTCTTTCTTTTTTTTCCAGAGACAGAGAGAGAGTCAGAGAGAGGGATAGATAGGACAGACAGACAGGAACAAAGAGAGATGAGAAGCATCAATCATCAGTTTTTCATTGTGACACCTTAGTTGCTCATTGATTGCTTTCTCATATGTGCCTTGATCGCGGGGCTACAGCAGACCGAGTGACCCCTTGCTCAAGCCAGAGACCTTGGGTCCAAGCTGGTGAGCCTTACTCAAACCAGATGACACTGCACTCAAGCTGGCGACCTTGGGGTCTCGAACCTGGGTCCTCCACATCCCAGTCCGATGCTCTATCCACTGCACCACCGCCTGGTCAAGCAAGCCCAGGGTTTTGAACCGGCGACCTCAGCATTCCAGGTTGACGCTTGATCCACTGCGCCACCACAGGGCAGGCCACACATGGATTTTTGACCACCCTGGGGATACATGTCCCTGAGCCGTTGCGTTGTTCAGGGGTCAACCGGATGTGGGACGAGCCCAAGGACGGGTGTCTCATGCCGAGAGAGAGACAGGACATTTAGAAATATACGTAAAAGGGGGAAGAGCAGAGAGTGTCAGCAATGCATGGAATTACAGGTGTGTGCGCTCTACTCACAGGGGTGCAGGAAGTTGTTACGCAAAAGCCACCAAGAAAAAACAAACAGACAGAAAGAGAACGGAATCTGTGTGCCCCGAGAGCCACAGAGACGTGATGGGAACACAGAGGGCTTTTGGCTGAATGGAGGGGGAAAAGAAAAGAATAAAAACATGCCTTTGTCCTGGGGCACTGTGCCCTCAGAAGTGGCCTTATGGAGAGGAAGCACCCTGCCCGCCCGTGGGGTGCAGAGCAACAAGAGCTACCCCACGGGGTCCCCCTCGCTCAGCTCTGGGGGATCTGGATGAAGATGTGGTACCGTCCCTAACCTTGCCGGGCGAGCCCCGCTTTGACGACGGAAACCCCCCTGCTGCCGGTCAGAAGGAGCATTTCCACGGTGGCTTGGCACGCTCACACTGTTCCCGGCGGAGGTGGTTACACGGACGGGGCTTTGGCATTCCCGTGTCGCCTGCGTGATTGCTCCCGGCTGAGATGGCTGTGTCCCCCCACCCCCCTCGCCAGTCTGCCTGCCCCGGGATGTCTCGGCACGTCTGACACTCGGGGTGCCGCTGCTGCAGGCTTCTCTGTGGGGCCGGCGTCGTGGGCACTGGGGCGTGCTCAGAGCTAGCCGCCCAGAGCGGGCTTCCCCCTTGGGACAGTGGAAATGTTTCCAGACGTCACACGAGTGCCCCCACGGGGCCCGGCAGCCATGGGTTCACCCCATGGCTTACAGCTCCGCACGGCGGGACACCTTACCATCCCGAGAAAGGATAAAAGATGGAGCGAGCTCTTTTCCTGCTCGTTGGTCATGGACGCAGAGATCATTTGGAAACAGTCTAGCTCAGCGGTTCTCAACCTGTGGGTCGCGACCCCGGCGGGGGGTCGAACGACCAAAACACAGGGGTCGCCTAAAGCCATCGGAAAATACATATTTATTATACAATACATTTTTCCGATGGCTTTAGGCGACCCCTGTGTTTTGGTTGTTCGACCCCCGCCAGTGTCATGACCCACAGGTTGAGAACCGCTGGTCTAGGTGCTTCATTCTTCTGCTGGACAGAGGCCTCGGTCCTGCATTAAAAGCCCTATCCCTCCCCCTAGTCACCAAAACACAGGGGTCGCCTGTCAAGTCTTTTAAGCCTTTCAATTTCCTTAAAAATTCTAAATAAACGTGAGATATGTAAGCACCTTGGCCCTTCTTTAGAGGAATATCCTCTATGCCTCAAAAACTAACCTTACTGAAATATCTGAAAAGGAGAGCTCTAATCTCAGTAGGGGTCACAAGGCGACCCCTGTGTTTTGGTCGTTCAACCCCCCGCCGGGGTCACGACCCACAGGTTGAGAACCGCTGGTCTAGGTGCTTCATTCTTCTGCTGGACAGAGGCCTCGGTCCTGCATTAAAAGCCCTGTCCCTCCCCCCAGTCACCAAAACACAGGGGTCGCCTGTCAAGTCTTTTAAGCCTTTCAATTTCCTTAAAAATTCTAAATAAACGTGAGATATGTAAGCACCCTGGCCCTTCTTTAGAGGAATATCCTCTATGCCTCAAAAACTAGCCTTACTGAAATATCTGAAAAGGAGAGCTCTAATCTCAGTAGGGGTCCCAAGGCGACCCCTGTGTTTTGGTCGTTCGACCCCTGTCGGGGTCGCGACCCACAGGTTGAGAACCGCTGGTCTAGGTGCTTCATTCTTCTGCTGGACAGAGGCCTCGGTCCTGCATTAAAAGCCCTGTCCCTCCCCCCCCCAGTCACCATCCTGGGCAGCCACAGGGGCAGAAGAGGCCGGGGTCATCCAAGCCGCCCGGCCCCCTCCCGTTCCTTTGAAGAGACGGCCTTTTCAGCAGCCCCGAGAACTCTCAGAAGTGACCTCTCGTTTGCAGCCTGAACGATGTCCCCAGAAGGACCTTTCTAAGGTGGCTGTCCGCCGACCCTGTTTTCGGTGGAAGTGTTCCCTGGGGCTGTGCGGTGCGGGGAGCGTGGGTGTCCCGGACTCTGAGCGAGCGCATGACGCAGCCGCCCAGGAATGCGCTGGACGGCCGGGCGGTCCCACGAGGCAAGCTCTGTTTCTGGCACGGAGACGCATGAGGCCCTGAGCAGCCGCCCCCACTCCACCCCCCGCCTCCAGGCGGGTCCCGGGCTGTGGGAAATCTTCCTTGAATGAGCCCATTGAAACGCAGCCCGCAGACCCAGCCTGCTCACACTGGCACGGCCTTCAAAGGAGTCCGGGGCGGGGTGGGGGGGGGCCTCGCTTGGCCCGGAAAAGCAACGAGGTAAGAGACCTCACCCATGCAGCCTCCTGATGAATAGGGGGGGCGGGGGAGACTGCAGAGCTTGGCTCTCTCCTCTCTCTTCCCCCCTCCCCCCCCAGTCTAACGAATCCATTCAGCATCCTTCACAGGACAGACAGCACAACAAATCACTTTGCCAGACGTGATCTTTGAAGTCCGGGCCCCTCCCCAGCCCCCCCGGGGCGGGCTCCCCAGAGAGGCCTACTCTAGTCACTCATCCGTGAACGGTGCCCAGCAATTAGTGTTGCGGGAGGCACAGCAATGCCTTGGGGCAGCCTGCTCCACTGGCTGGCTCTGTGCTCTGAGAACAGAGAATGCGTCTGGTCCTATTGTCTTACATATATGTGTATGTGTATATATATATATATATATATATATATATATATATATATGTATATATGTATGTATGTGTATATCTATATATATGTATACCTATGTGTATATATGATATATATATGTATACATATGTGGGTGTGTGCATATATATATATATTTTTTTTTTTTTTTGTATTTTTCTGAAGCTGGAAACCGGGAGAGACAGTCAGACAGACTCCCGCATGCGCCCGACCGGGATCCACCCAGCACGCCCACCAGGGGGCGACGCTCTGCCCACCAGGGGGCGACGCTCTGCCCACCAGGGGGCGATGCTCTGCCGCGACCAGAGTGTGCATATATTTTTTAATTCACGTGGCACAATCAATCGTACGGATAAAAGGGTTTGGATGGAAGGCAGGGCTTTGGGGTTCCCTTCTCTTTCGGACACAAGGAGCTGGGGGGGCCCTCACCCCGTCCTCGGTGCAAGAAGAACACGTCAAGATGTCATCCCGCATTAGAGGTGTCGTCCCCCATCCGCCCGGGGGCCGCCGATGCTTGTGAGGTTTGGTCACAGCAGAGCTGGGCGCCCCCTCCTCCCCTGCTCGCAGCCTGAACCCGCGTGGACAGGTCGGGCCCCTCCAGCACCGCCCGCGACGTGTTTCTGCCTCCCCCGCAGTCCCCGAGCCCCTCGTGAGCGCTTCAGTGAGACGGGCCGTCTATCCCCCCCCCCCCCAGCAAGCACAGAGCCCCGTTATGACGTCAGACACGCACCGGGTTTCCAAGGCAACGGCAGCGCCCCGGCCTGAGGACCGCGGAACGCAGGACACCCGTGGTCCCTGGGGGTAGACATGGGCAGCGCTTAGAATCAATAGCCCGGCAGTGCAGAAACGCCACGGGAGGTCTGTGCGCCCTCTCCGGACTCTGCAGGAGACTGAGCACGTCTCCTGGTCCGCTCAGGTGGGCGTCGCTGGGTAACCCCCGCGGTGGGCGTGCAGGGGCTGGCCCCCTGGGAGCTGCCAGTTAACCCCCAAATCAACACATCCTGCCAGGTTGGTCATATCTCAATAAAGCCGTGGAAAAATACAGAATAATCATAATAACAATCATGCCACAGGAATGAAGTCTGTGTTCCGCACCCGCACAGCTGTAAACTGCCTGTGCTCACCCCTGTAAGGAGAACAGGGGGAAATGTGTTATTTGCAGAGACATCCTGTGGAGGTGTGGCTCTGGTGCAGAGTGTCTCAGTGTGGGGCTCCTTGTTCACGTGTCCCCCCCCATGAGCAACAGCCTCGTGCAGCCCAGATGGACAGCGGAAGGCAGTTACGGTCCCACATGGGCCGCCGGCGTGACCGTCCACCAGCCCGCCTGCCTTCAGGAACACGCCAACGCACAGGAGTGCAGAAGGGGCGGATAGGAACCTCTTGTCGTCTTGGACACTTTGTGTTATTAGCCGGCGAGAGAAAGGGAGCCATTTCCAGGTTGCCGTTTGTCTTTTAATAGCTACACAGGTGGCCTGACCAGGTGGTGGCGCAGTGGATCGAGCATCAGCCTGGGAGGCTGAGCACCCAGGTTCCAAACCACGAGGTCACTGGCTTGAGCGCGGGCTCATCCGCTTGAGCGTGGGGTCATAGGCGTGGGGTCAAGCCCCATGGTTGTTGGCTTGAAGCCCAAGGTCGCTGGCTTGAGTCCAAGATTGCTGGCTTGAGCAAGGGGTCACTCACTCTGCTTTAGCCCCCCGGTCAAAGCACATACGAGAAAGCAATCAATGAACAACCAAGGTGTTGTAACTATGAGTAGATGCTTGTCCTCTCTCTCCCTTCCTGTCTGTCTGTCTGTCTCTCTCTCTCTCTAAAAACAACAACAACGAATTATTCAACCCTTTGGAAACATCCAAACCACGCTGCTGGGTGGAGGGAGGTGGGGGTATCGTCTGTTCTAAAGGAGCCAACGTGGTCCAAACGACCCCATTCACCATGATTTTCAGAGTAATAATGGTATTACAAGCAGAGTCACTGACACGGGCACTTCCGGAGGATGGAGCTGTTGTCCCTGCAGCCCCTGGTCTGGTGTCACAGCGTCCCCCATTCCAAGTGGCACTCCCCCTCGCTGTCCCCATTGGGAGCTTCGAGCGCAAAGCCTGCCTGATGGGATGAGATGAGGGCAGAACCACCTTTTCTCCGCGACGCCATGTTCACCAAGGGGACAGGGTTAGTGGCATCAGGCGGCACCTGAACGGTGGCCAGGCAGCTCTGGGCTCTGTTTTATTGACATTACTCTCAACAGGGCAGGATTTGGAGAAAAACAATAAACAAGGCACCGTGCCACTCAGTCCTCCGAAGGGTTTTCTAGGATGAAAGTGTGTGACCAGGTTTCCAGGACAAACGTTGGGACTTTTATCATATTTTTTTTTTTCTGCATCTACATTTTTCTACTGAGCATCTTGATTCAACAAATGCAATTTCCCTCTTAGATGATTCTGGCTGGGCTTTTTTTTTTGGGGGGGGGGGGGAAGCTCAGATGAAAGCGAATGCAAATTCATCTCGCAAAAGTCATCCTCTTGTACGTGAGTCAATGGGCATCGTCCAATTAAGTAGTGGGTGTCAGAGGAGAGGAAATTGTGCTCTGCCTCCTAATTAATGTGACGGGGAACCGTAATGGGTGTGATGTCCATGGTCATCTGTTCCATCCCTCAGAAAGGAGGAAATCAGTAAATATCAGGGCGGAAGGTATACATGGGGAGTCAGCTGGAGCCCCGAGGTCAGCATGTCCAGCTTTGTATTGTCCTCACTGACCGGTGACCGTCCTGTGGTCACTAACCTCTGTTCCCCTCCGCAGTCCGCTCACAGCAGTTTCACACGGAGCTAGGAGAGCTCTGAGGTGCCGGCTAGCAACAGACATTTCTACAACGCCCTTTTCTCCCACCGTCCCTTTAAAAAGTTAGCTCGCAGCCCTGGCCGGTTGGCTCAGTGGTAGAGCGTCGGCTTGGCGTGCAGGAGTCCTGGGTTCGATTCCCGGCCAGGGCACACAGGAGAAGCGCCCATCTGCTTCTCCACCCCTCCCCCTCTCCTTCCTCTCTGTCTCTCTCTTCCCCTCCTGCAGCCGAGGCTCCATTGGAACAAAGATGGCCCGGGCGCTGGGGATGGCTCCTTGGCCTCTGCCCCAGGCGCTAGAGTGGCTCTGGTCGCGGCAGAGCGACGCCCCGGAGGGGCAGAGCATCGGCCCCTGGTGGGCATGCCGGGTGGATCCCGGTCAGGCGCATGCAGGAGTCTGTCTGACTGTCTCTCCCCGTTTCCAGCTTCAGAAAAATACAAAAAAAATAAAAAAATAAAAAGTTAGCTCGCGTCTGACCTGCGGTGGCGCAGTGGGATAAAGCGTCAACCTGGAATGCTGAGGTCGCCGGTTCGAAACCCTGGGCTTGCTTGGTCAAGGCACATATGGGAGTTGATGCTTCCTGCTCCTCCCCCTGTCTCTCTCTCTCTCTCTCTCTCTCTCTCTCTCTCTCTCTCTCTCCCCTCTTTCTCCAAAATTGACTAAATAAATAATTTAAAAAGTTAGCTCGCAAAGTACTCAACTCATGACTGCCTGGTGGGTCCATCTTGAAATATCATCCCGGATGAGGCTTCGCAGGAAGAATCCAGCAGAGAGACGCTAATGATGTCAGAGGACCGAGCTGGTCACTGTCACTGCAGTGCTAACGGTATTACAGGATAGTAGAACCACCCTGGACACAACGTGGCACGTCCCGTGTCCTTCCGTGGGAAGCCCTCATGGTAATATCCTCGCGGTGACTGTGTTTTGCCACATGGCTCACACAAATCGTCAGCGGCACAGACCGACCGCGACGGTGCTGGAATGGCCAACGGAAATCATTGCTTTGGGCGATGTTGCCTCTCTCGCTTTCCTCCGCTATCTTTGTACGATGAAGACACATTCGTGAGTTCTACACAAAAGGGGTTTGAACTTTTTTAGCGGTCCAATACCTGTAACATCATCTTGACTGTCTCCACCATTTTTTTAATAAATGAGATGAGGACGGATGGGGAGACAGACCTCCCCTACATGTGTCCTGGCTGGGATTAACCTGGCAAACCCCCAATAGGGTGATGCTGTGCCCATCTAGGGCCATTGCTCTGCCCATCTGGGGCCGTTGTTTGGTAACTGAGCTATTTTTAGTGCCTAAGGTGGAGGCTCCAAGGAGTCATCCTCAGCTCCCAGGGCCGATGGGCTAAAACCAATTGAACCATGGCTGTGGGAGGGGAACAAAGAAAGAGAGAGAGAGAAGGGGGAAAAGGAGGGGGCGAGAAGCTGATGGATGCTTCTCCAGTGTGCCCTGACTGGAAATCGAACCCGGGACATCCACACGCTGGGCCAACACTCTACCACTGATCCAACCACCAGGGCTAATCATCTCTGCCATTTTTAGGTTCACAGTTCAGGGGCATGAACTCTGCTCCCTAGTGATACAGGCATCTCCACCATCACCTCCACGACCCGCCCTAGGGACAAGCTAAAAGTCTGTCCCCATAAACACCATTGCTCACGCCCTCCGCCAGCCCCCGGCACCCACCATGGTCATTTCTGTCTCTGTGAATCTGACCCCTCCTGAGAAACTATTATGCGTGGAATCATTCAAATGTATTTATTCTTTTGTAAACGTCTCATTGTGCTCCAGCGTCATATCCTCAAGGTGGGCGGATGGAGTCCCTTTTTTTTTCAAATTTTTTAAGCTTGTCTCACAAGACAGAAAGATGAACAGCGTCGTTGAAACGCGTGTATTTCTCCTTCAAATGGTGTCCACCTCCTATAAAAACACGGGGGGGGGGCAGGTTTTCACGGTGTTGTCTGGAGGTTTTAATTAGAAACGTTAGTACTGGGAGAGAATGCCTTCCAATTAGAAAAAGAGTCAAAAACAAAACAAGAGCATAGCCTGACCAAGGCGGTAGCGCAGTGGATAGAGCGTCAGACTGGGATGCGGAGGACCCAGGTTCAAGCCCCCCCGAGGTTGCCAGATTGAGCACAGGCTCATCTGGTTTGAGCAAGGCTCACCAGCTTGGACCCAAGGTCACTGGCTCGAGCAAGGGGTCAGTCAGTTGGCTGTAGCTCCCCTGGTCAAGGCACTTATGAGAAAGCAATCAATGAACAACTAAGGTGTCGCTACAAAAAACTAATAATTGATGCTTCTCATCTCTCTCCATTCCTGTCTGTCTATCCCTCATTCTGACTCTCTCTGTCTCTATAAAAAACAAACAAACAAACAAAAAAAACGAGAGCATAGGGTGATGATGAGTAAACATAACTTAGAAGTCCGTGGGAAGCACACCCTGATATGGCCGAGTGACGTGATAATGGGGACTTACCTGGGTGTCCATGCCACCATCAAGTCCAATAATAGCCCGACGTATGCAGTCACAACGACATACAGCATGCTTTCCATTTTGGTGATGTTCTTTAAGACACGCCCTGGTCTCTAGTCATGATGCAATAAGAAAAGTCTTACCCGGCGTGATTCTCAAGAAAGACAGCCATGACCTAGGGTTGAGTGGCATCGTAAGAAATCGTTTTCACCCACGTGTGCTTCCTCCTCTTCTTATTCGTGACTTCTGCGCGGATTATTGATTTGTAAGGGGCAATCGTGGGGGTCGCTAGGAACACCAGGGAAGTTTGGTTTGTTAAGACCTTGCAGATCAGCCTGACCGGGCGGTGGCGCAGTGGATAGAGCATCGGACTGGGATGCGGAGGACCCAGGTTCGAGACCCCGAGGTTGCCAGCTTGAGTGCAGGCTCATCTGGTTTGAGCAAAAGCTCTCCAGCTTGAGCCCAAGGTCACTGGCTCGAGCAAGGGGTTACTCGGTCTCCTGAAGGCCCGTGGTCAAGGCACGTATGAGAAGGCAATCAATGAACAATTAAGGTGTTGCAATGCGCAACGAAAAACTAATGATTGATGCTTCTCATTTCTCCGTTCCTGTCTATCTGTTCCTGTCTATCCCTCTCTCTGACTCTCTCTCTGTCTCTGTAAAAAAAAAAAAAAAGACCATGCAGATCATACTTTATTCACCTAGTGGAACGGCGTAACCACTTCATCTTCATGGGCAGGGTGGACCCGCACTATAGCGTGAACGAGGCTGGTGTGGAACCAGTCAGTGAAGGTTCCAGTTCCTTCACCGATTCCACAGCTTGGGATGAAATCTGTGGCTTTTCAGCATGAGGTGTCACTAGGCACAGGGGTAGATCAGGAATCTCCAGGTGACATTGTAGCTGACATTGCAATTCATTAAAAAAAAAAAATTAAACAGCTGTGTTATTTACAAGAGCCAAGCTCTGGAAGCAGCCCAGGTGCCCGTCGGCAGATGAGCGGATGGAAAGGCTGTGGAATGGTCACACGGTGGAATACTACGCAGCCGTGAAAAGGAAGAGACTCTCATCTTTTGTGACAACATGGCGCGCTCAGTGAAATAAGTCAGGCAGAGGGAAGTAAAAAAGTACCATCTTGGGTCACTCATAAGTGGAATCTAATGAAGAAAATGATCTAAGAAGCCAAACACAGACAGACTCACACAGAGAAGAGTCTGACAGCTGCCAGAGCGTTGGTGTTGGCTCAGGGCGGGGCTGGGTGAACAAGGTGAAGCGATTAAGCAAAGAAAGAAAAACTTCATGGACAGAGACAGCAGTGTGGCGATGACCGGAGGAAAAGGGAGTGGGGAGGTAGGAGAGGGGAGAGGGGGATTGATTATTGATGGTGATGGAGCGAAACTTGGGGCGGAGAACCCACAATGCTTTGCACAGATGATGGATTCTAGAATTGTGCACCTGAGCTCTGTGTCATTGGATGACCCTACGTCACTATAATAAAGTCAACAACAACATAAAGATAAGAAAACAAATAGTAGGAAGAAGAAAAAAAAACTGAGTGAAAACAGCAAACAGAAAGCTGGCTTTTACTCACGGACAGGGAAATTCACGTTAGAACACCAGTGACTCTCCCTTAAGATGTGGGCACAAAACAAGTAAGTGTGACAGGATCAAGCATCGAGGAAGGCAGGAGCCAGAAGGCGTCCTGTACACGGTCGGAGGGTACGTGTGGGTCGATGGAACGGCTTTGGGAAGCGGTTTCCGGAAGCATCCGCCCCCCGGAAGGTACACTCAGCCTTCTGTCCAGGCGTCCCTCCTGAGATCCCGCTCTCTCTCTCTCTCTCTCTCTGTGCACACAGGCATGAAAGACATGAAAACACACAATTCTACTTCACAGTGTTACATGTGAATGCGTCGCTTATAAATTAATCTATTAATGACAGTTCTCACCTGTGACGTCTGATGACTGTGCTCATGATAGCCTTGTACGGAATAATTTAGTAGACTTTTATGTCTGGTAGCTGTCTAAGAATGTGACTATTTATTAACCTCACAGCAGCCATGAGCTCAAAAGTACTGTTATGCCCGACAGACACAGAGGACTGATGCCCACAGAGGCAGGTGACCCGAGGTCTCCAAGCAAGGAGGGATGGCTGAATGCGCACACTGGGTTGAGTCTAAGCAGTGTGGACCAAGGATCCTCTCTCACCGAGCAAGCCACTGGTTGCCACTTGTCTGCCCGGGGCACCGTGACACCCAGGAAGACAAGAATGCCCACAGACATCTGCCATATTGAATGGTTAGCATCACACCGCATACAAGCAACACCTCTTCTTGCTACTCTGGATGCACCAAGCCAAGTCTCCCCCGTGCAATCCTGAGCCATCGGAGGGCAGTGACGAACCCTCCGTAGACGGCGTGTCTCTTGCGAGGGGGACAGGCGTTGGCAAAGGAAGAGTTTGAGGTGCGTCTAACTTCGCCGCCGCACCGAGTCGCTCAGCAGCCTGGGATCTGGTTCCAGTAGCCCCTGAGTGGAACGTTCCTCTCGCATCATGTTGAATATTTTAAGCCCGGATCTCATCATCAGTGTCTACCGCTGCATTCGACCTCATCGGCCACTAATGGGAAACGTTTCTCTCGCCCCCAAGGGGCCCTGAGCTCAGTCCAGAATGTCCTAATGCTTCCTTAATGCATTTCTCAAGGCTGGTTCCAAGTTGCGTTGGGAAGTCAGAACGCTGGGTCCCCAGTGGCAGCCTCTTCTGTGGCTGGAGACGCCCCTGCCCGTCTCGGACACCGATACCTATGGCTCAGGTCACCAAGACGTCAGTGCTGCTTACGGAAACCGAAGGAAAGATCCATGTCCTTTTCTGAAGACCATCAGTGCACACACAACGTCACCTCTGATTACTGTACGAGCCAACACAACACACAAGCACGTGAAGACACGGTGGATGCCTTTAGACCACAAGACAGTTGACCAGAGGAGTTTTGCAGTAAAAAGATAATTATTTGGCCTGACCTGTGGTGGCGCAGTGGATCAAGCCTCGACCTGGAACACTGAGGTCGCCTGGTCAAGGCAAATATGGGAGTTGATGCTTCCTGCTCCTCCCTCCTTTTCTCTCTCTCTCTCTATTTCTCTCTCTGTCTGTCTGTCTCTCTTCTATAAAATTAATAAATAAATAAAAATAGCCTGACCAGGCGGTGGCGCAGTGGATAGAGCGTCAGACTGGGATGCGGAAGGACCCAGGTTCGAGACCCCAAGCTCGCCAGCTTGAGCGCGGGCTCATCTGGCTTGAGCAAAAAGCTCACCAGCTTGGACCCAAGGTCGCTGGCTTGAGCAAGGGGTCACTCGGTCTGCTGAAGGCCCACAGTCAAGGCACATATGAGAAAGCAATCAATGAACAACTAAGGTGTCACAAGAAAAAACTGATGATTGATGCTTCTCATCTCTCTCTTCATTCCTGTCTATCCCTCTCTCTGACTCTCTCTCTGTCTCTGTAAAAAAATAAATAAATAAATAAATGTAAATAAATAAAAATAATTTTTAAAAAATAATTATTTGTGCCTCTAAGGGATATCCTTCTAATCTTGAATGGATTTTGAATGGTGATGCAGGTATGAAGAATTGTTAGATAATACTAGAACTTTGGAACGTTGGGTAGTTGTTTTTTTTTGTTTGTTTGGTTGTTGTTGTTTTTTAAGAAGCACAACCTGAGACATGAATTCAGGTGCAACTGACTCATTGACAGAAACACATTTGCAAACTGCAGCCATAGCCTGACCTGCGGTGGCGCAGTGGATAAAGCATCGATGTGGAAATGCTGAGGTTGCCGGTTCAAAATCCTGGGCTTGCCTGGTCAAGGCACATATGGGAATTGATGCTTCCTGCTCCTCCCTCCTTTCTCTCTCTCCCTCTCTCTCTCTCTCTCTGTTTTCTCTAAAATGAATAAATAAAAATTGGGAAAAAAAAAAGAAAGAAATTGCAATCATAAATCTTGTAAAAACAAAACCACCCCCTCATCCTTACATGTACAGATCTTCACCTTAAACACTTGGGACAGAAAGTGAAATCTGTAGCACAGGGGTCCCCAAATTTTTTACACAGGGGGCCAGTTCACTGTCCCTCAGACCGTTGGAGGGCCGGACTATAAAAAAAAAACTATGAACAAATCCCTATGCACACTGCACATATCTTATTTTAAAGTAAAAAAACAAAACGGGAACAAATAGAATATTTAAAATAAAGAACAAGTCAATTTAAATCAACAAACTGACCAGTATGTCAATGGGAACTATGCTCCTCTCACTGACCACCAATGAAAGAGGCGCCCCTTCCGGAAGTGCGGTGGGGGCCGGATAAATGGCCTCAGGGGGCCGCATGTGGCCCGCGGGTTGTAGTTTGGGGACCCGTGCTGTAGCATCCGTGACCTTAAGTCTGGAAATATCGCCAGCATAGGAAGCCAAGCACGTGGGAATGGACAGTCAGGAAGAGGGAGGAAATGAGGAATGTCCAGTCTCTGGTCACCCCTAGCCTTGCTCTGATATCGTGGTCCCCGGGCGTGCGGACACCCCATTGTCAGCCAAGGGCAGCTGTCACAAGAGGTGACCCTCTGTGAGCTGTGGGTCGCATCCGACTCGACCGATGAACGGGACGCGGTTTGTCCGACAGAAGCTTTGGACAACACTACCAAAGACAGCATCCATCACACCTACGCACGGCTGCCGGTTGAAGCTGTCGTGAAGCATTTGCTGAAAATAAAATAATATTCTTCTCCACGCTGCGATTTCTAACGGGGGGGGGGGGGAAGGGGGTGCCGCTCGGAAACCTTCCTGTGTTAAATTCCGACGAGGAAACCGGTGAGGGTGCGGGCGGTGCCGTCCACATGTTAGGCTCACACGGTTTCTGCGATTCCTTTTTCGCTTCTATCCCAAGCGTGAGGTGAGGCTCGGTAAATAAAAGCTGGCTGGGTGTTTGTTTATTTATTTATTTTTCATGACAAGATTTATCGTTGTAATTTCACAACCTGCGGCCCCTCCCCTCGTCCGTGTGTTTTCGCGGTGTGTATAAATCCTCACACGTTTAGACGCCGAGAATAATGCTTTCTCGACGAGAAGCTGAAATGGATTTATTAGCGGGTTTTATAAACCAAGTGCGAAAGATAGAGTGGAAACTTGTTAAAAGCCCAGATTTATGTCTTCCTTGCAATAAATCAGGACGATAAGTGGCCGCAAAGTCCTGTTTCTTTTTTTTGTTTTTTGTTTTTTTCCCTTGGGGGAGGGGAGGGGACGGGGAGCGGAGCTCATCCAATCCATGGCCGGGTGTGTATACTTCATGCCTTTAATCCGTTTCCTATTCATAATTAGAACTCATTATTTCAGTAAATATCACTCAATTTATGGTTATCCTACCTGCCCGCATTTCGGGAGCGTTTGGAAGCCCGCCTGCATATTAAGTTACAAGGGTAACGGATGCGCTCACCGCGGGAGTAAATGAAAAATGCACCATGATGACACTGGATCCCCAGACACAAAGGAGGAGGAGGAGGCGGAATTTAAACGCAGTCAGCCTCCGTGTGGTAATTATGACCGCGTGGCAGTAATTCAACTCTACCATGGGATTACGCTTTCATCATGGACTAAACACTTTTGTGCTCACTTCTTCATTTTATTCCGACACTGGGAAACAGACGGGGCGTGTAGCATTCTTTTTCTCTTTTCTTTTTTTCCGAACGCATCCCTGAAGCGAAGACTGAGACCCTCACCGGGGGTGGGGGGGGTGGGGGACACCCCGGGGGTCACTGAGGTCATTTGCAGGTGGACCCAAACAGTAATGGCACGTGGGAAAGGTTCTGTGGGTCAACTCTGATCTCTCTCTTCACATTTTCTTTCTTTATTTTATTTTATTTTTTTTAAAGAACAAGTAAATTTATTTTATTTTTTTTTAATTTATTCATTTTTAGAGAGGAGAGACAGAGAGGGAGAGAGAGAGAGAGAAGAGACAGAGAAAGAGAAGGGGAGAGGAGCTGGTAGCATCAACTCCCATATGTGCCTTGACCAGGCAAGCCCAGGGTTTCGAACCGGCGACCTCAGCATTTCCAGGTCGATGCTTTATCCACTGCGCCACCACAGGTCAGGCTTATTTTATTTTTTTTAAGTTAAGTGAAAGGCAGGGAGACGGAGAGACAGACTCCTCTTGCATGTACTTGACCAGGATCCACCCGGCAAGCCCTCTCCCTTCTGGGCAATGCTCTGTGGATCTGGGGCCACTGCTCCGTTGTTCAGCAACCAAGCTGTTTTAGCACCTGAGGCAGAGGCCAGGGAGGCATTCTCAGCACTGGAGGACAGCTTGCTCCAACCAGCTGAGCCATGGCTGCAGGAGAGGAAGAGAAAGAGAGAGAGAGAGAGAGACAGTGAGAAAGAGAGATTGAAGATGAGAGATGGAGAAGCAGATGGTCACTTCTCCTGTGTGCCCTGGCCGGGACTTGAACCTGGGACATCCGCACGCCAGGCGGATGCTGTACTCCTGATCCAACCGCCCAGGGCCAAACTTTCACGCACAAGTTTTATGAACCTCTGAGATTTCATTCCTTTTTTTACTTTCCTTCGTTCTCAAGGGAGGGGGAAAAATGCAACAGCCATCCCTCCACAGAGCTGTCACTGCAGGTTGTCTCTTTGTATGTCGTGTGTTGTCCGTTACCGGGGGACGCTGGCCAGGACTTGCTCGCCGTGGTCGACACGGACCAAGAGTGTTGCCCACGACTCACACCCGGGGAGCCGATTCACACCTTCCTCTCCCCCTCATCAGCGGCACTTGGGTTGCTCCCATATCTTGGTTATGGTCAATGTGCATGCAGGTAGCCCTGCAGATGGATGCCTTTTTGAGTGAGTGTGTCGAGTTTCTCTGGACAAATACCCAGAAGTGAGCAAAAGGTACTTCTGACTTTCTTTTTTGGAGGAACCCCCATTCCGTTGCCCCCCCAATGGAGGCACCCATCTGCAATCCCACCCCCTCTCTAGCCCTGTCCTTGGCTGGCTCTGAAGGGAGGTCACGTGTGTCCACCTTGGCTCCTGATCGTGGGTGGCACCGGATAACACTGAGATTCGCCGTGTCACTTCCTGCCACCAGCTGGACCAGTTCTCCGGCACCTGCAGCCTCAGTCACAATGACTGGCACCATCCCAGTGCAAATGTCCACATGGAGGCAAAGACACATGACATTATGCTGCCCAAGTGGCTTTGATCTCCTGGGGTTTTTTTGTTTTTTTGGGGGGGGAGGGGTGTATTTTTCTGAAGCTAGAAATGGGGAGAGACAGTCAGACAGACTCCCGCATGCGCCCGACCGGGATCCACCCGGCACGCCCACCAGGGGCGATGCTCTGCCCCTCCGGGGCGTCGCTCTGTCGCAACCAGAGCCACTCTAGCGCCTGAGGCAGAGGCCAAGGAGCCATCCCCAGCGCCTGGGCCATCTTTGCTCCAATGGAGCCTCAACTGCGGGAGGGGAAGAGAGAGACAGAGAGGAAGGAGAGGGGGAGGGGTGGAGAAGCAGGTGGGCGCTTCTCCTATGTGCCCTGGCCGGGAATCGAACCCGGGACTTCTGCATGCCAGGCCGACGCTCTACCACTGAGCCAACCAGCCAGGGCTGATCTCCTGTTTTGAACACCCTTGTTCGCTCTCATGCACCCCAGGGGTCCGTAAACCATTTTTCTGGATAACGAATGACAACGCTAATATGTCCACTGTCATCATCGACCCTGACGGGTTTGACTTTGATATGCGTTGACCGAGCAGCTCACCCTGCTGGCGAGGACGAATGCCTTCCGGATGGCAGTGACGCCCAGGGACCGTATTGCTCTCTTAGTGTGCACTTCGAACATAATTTCTCCCAAGTTTGTGCTTCACTGAAATGTGCATTCAGGTCTAGACCCCAGAACCAATAATCCCATCTTCCTTGAAGAGCACGCCATTGCCAGTAAGTTAGGTGTTTCAACAAAAAGAGGATGAATCTGCCGTGAATAAGTGGATGGAAAAATGCACCATTGGGGTGTGTGTGTGTGTGTGTGTGTGTGTGTGTGTGTGTGTGTGTGTGTGTATTTTTCTGAAACTGGAAATGGGGAGGCAATCAGACAGACTCCCGCATGTGCCCGACCGGGATCCACCCGGCACACCCACCAGGGGGTGATGCTCTGCCCATCTGGGGCGTTGCTCTGTTGCAACCAGAGCCATTCTAGCACCTGAGGCAGAGGCCACAGAGCCATCCCCAGCACCCGGGCCAACTTTGCTCCAATGGAGCCTCAGCTGCGGGAGGGGAAGAGAGAGACAGAGAGGAAGGAGAGGGGGAGGGGTGGAGAAGCAGATGGGCGCTTCTCCTGTGTGCCCTGGCCGGGAATCGAACCCGGGTCCCCCGCACGCCAGGCCAACGCTCTACTGCTGAGGCAACCGGCCAGGGCCAATGCACCATTTTTAAAAGGAGTTGAATCAATGGTCTGTTTTAGACCCCTGATACAGTCAACATACAACTGCTGCCAGCGATCATCTTGGGAAAGGGGATACTTTTCTGCCAAGGGGGCCAATGGCCGACAGCCGACAGCCTTTGCATCAGTTTTGAAGAAACTTGGAGATCCAAAGGAATGATTTGAATCAAATCAAATCATCGCGGGTCTCAGTGAAAGGTCACGCGTCCCAGAGCGGCGTGCAAACCCGGCGTCTGCGTCGCCCTGGGTGAGAAGGTCTTCCTCGGCTCTGAGCTGACGGGACTGCTGACACAGACCCCGTGAGCTCCTGCAGGTCGTGCCGCATCTTCCGCTTTTCGAGGGGCTGAGATGATCTCACAGCGGCATCTCTGCGCGGCGGTCAACGGTGACAGAGTCTCCGGCTGGTCACATTCAGCGTCCGCTTTCGGGAGAAATGGTCATTTCGTTCTTGGTTTTCTTAAATCGTGCTCATTTCTCTGGGCTCAGTCTAGTCCAGAGGGTTTGTTGCAGGATCTCATGCCTGCTCAGACACCGACTTCACTGCAGATTTGCACAACAGCGTTCACAACAAAGGTTCCACGACGCCACGTTCAGACAACTACAGTGTGTTCGTAAAGTCATGGTGCACTTTTGACCGGTCACGGGAAAGCAACAAAAGACGATAGAAATGTGAAATCTGCATCAAATAAAAGGAAAACGCTCCCAGTTTCATACCTATTCAGTGCAGTTCGATGTGGGCTCAAACACGGATTTTTTAGGGCTCCTTAGGTAGCTATCCCGTACAGCCTCTACAGACTCGTCACTGACTGATGGCCTACCAGAACGGGGTTTCTCCACCAAACTGCCGGTTTCCTTCAACTGCTTATCCCACCGAGTCATGTGATTCCTATGTAGTGGTGCTTCGTTATAAACACGCCGATATTCACGTGGCACTTTGGTCACGGATTCGAATTGAGCGAGCTACAGAACACACTGAACTTTCCTCTGTACCGTCCACATCTCAACTGGCATGGCCGTGGGCTGCTCCGCTGTAGACACGGTGTGACGTCATCATCTGCGCATGCGCACATGCTGCCACATCATCCTACAGAAACTGGGAGGGTTTTCCTTTGATTTGGTGCAGATTTCCCATTTCTGTCATCTTTTGTTGCTTTCCTGTGACCGGTCAAAAGTGCACCATGACTTTACGGACACACTGTATTTCTACGCTGTAAAGCAGGGCTATCCAGCCGATTTTTTCCCCCAGCACCTGTTTGCTGTAGAACCAATGGATAACGCGCTCTTGCTCCTCTGAAACTAGCCTTCATGAGTTCACATATATCTTCGGCAGTGTCACCGGACCGACAGCTGATCGACAGACCAAACGCCCAGTACGACTGTCTCTGCCGACATCTGAGAACAGAAACAGGCAATGACACCAGCTTCCCCGGAGATGATCACGGCCCCGTCTGGACCTCAGCGGGGAGCCCTACCTACCCTTCCCGGCTTATTCTGATGCCACGGTGGTCCACGGCTTCGCCCAACTAAAACGGAACATTCTGTGCTGAGCACAAGTTGGGGGGAGGATGAGCCTCCTCCCATCTTTTTTTTTTTTGTATTTTTCTGAAGCTGGAAACGGGGAGAGACAGTCAGACAGACTCCCGCATGCGCCCAACCAGGATTCACCCGGCATGCCCACCAGGGGCGACGCTCTGCCCACCAGGGGGCGATGCTCTGCCCCTCTGGGGCGTCGCTCTGCCGCGACCAGAGCCACTCTAGCACCTGGGGCCGAGGCCAAGGAGCCATCCCCAGCGCCCGGGCCATCTTTGCTCCAAAGGAGCCTTGGCTGCGGGAGGGGAAGAGAGAGACAGAGAGGAAGGAGAGGAGGAGGGGGTGGAGAAGCAAATGGGCGCTTCTCCTATGTGCCCTGTCCGGGAATCGAACCCGTGTCCCCCGCACGCCAGGCCGGTGCTCTACCGCTGAGCCAACCAGCCAGGGCTTCACACAGGTTTTGAACCCGCAAGGCATGGCCCATGTAAGCCAGAAACAACAGTTGCTTAAATGAAAACAAAAAAAAAATTAGAAAACAGTCGATGAAGTCATGTAATTAATACCCAAGATCCGCGCGTCTTAACTTGGGAAGGAATGAACAATGAACAATCACCACCATTTGAGATCTCTGTGGAGAGTGATCAGGAGATTCAAGATCAGGTCGCCACAAGAATCGACCACCTGCGAGCATTTTTGCCGGCAGTGCCAGACTTCAAGGAAAGCCTGCATCCTGTCTAGAAACAATGTATCCACAGTGGTTATGGGATTAAGCGGTCTCCGCTATTGTCATGAGGTAGTATCATTCTTGCCCTTTCGCGGGGCGGGAGCCAGGAAGGGTAACATTAATAACAAAACAGGTTAAAACAAGCCACACCCACACACACAAAAAAATAATTGCACCGTTTCCCACAGAACTTTGAAATGTCTCAGCAGGTCGCCATTTATACATGAAAGCGCTCTGTCATTATCTGCTTCTAGACGCGTAAGACTATTTTCTTTCTAAACTCAAGAAGTTATTTTATGTTATTTGTGTGTGCATGTGTGCGTGTGTGCGTGTGTGCGCGCACCGCACAGTTTTCAGAGGCATTGAACTTTTCCAGGAACACAGCTGCCAAGTAATTAAAGGGAAAATTGTAGTTAATTTGTCTGGAAACTTACCAAGAGTTGTTAACAATTTCATAGAAAAATTCCAACACGACTCATGAGTGTTTGAGTCATTGGCAGAAGCGATTGACACCCCCCTCTCCCCAAAAGCGTGGGACCCGGCGTAGCATTGTCATGCCATGAATATGCATAGTGTACTCTTGCAAATATTTCTTCTTTGCCTGCAGTTAGAGAACTTACGTTATTATTATCATCACGATGAAATGACGTGTCTAAGTTATAGCATATTGGGTTAGGATACTGGATTCACATGTTATTCTTTATCAGATGGCCTCGGCCAGATGATGTCTCTTTCTGTGCCTTGGTTTTTGCATCTGTGCAAAGGTGATGAAAACGACTTACTTCGCTGAGCTTTGGAGAATTGACTCAGTTATGATTCTGGAGGTGAAGTATCTGAACCCGACACTTTGTAAACACTCCACAAAGCTATCGTGGTCATCGACCCTTTGTTGGAACGAGCGGTATATATTTTTAAACACTTGGTAGAATACACAACGGTAGGCGAAATGCCATGTGAGTAGGAGTCTGTGTGTCTTAAACGTTAGACCCGCCCTGGAAATGTAGAGAAGAAGTCAAGTCCGGACAAACTATTCATTGATGTGTCTGCTCTCGGTGCTCAACATTCTCCACGGGGTGTGTGTGTGTGGGGGGGGGGGGGGGGGATCGCTGAAGCAGAAGCAATTGTGTCAAAAATGAAATTTTGCAGGCGCCGTGCACACGGGTCTGAGGATCAGAGAGAGTTGTGATTCCACAGTGTTCAAAGACAACGTCCAGGTTGTCTGACAAGCCCTGGGGGGGAAATAGGCAGGGAAGAGTCAGTGACAGATAGCGGAGTGTCAGCTGAGCTTCAGACTGAGAATAACTCAGCTACCTACGGGGCTGCTGGCTCCCGATGGCGTGCCTTTGGCTGCGGACGGAGAGGAGAGAGCTCTGTCGGTTTCCTGTCTCAGGGAGATCCGCGGCTGGGCGGGATAGAATCTGACAAGCTGGCTGTTCACAGGGAGACGGGAGCAGTGGCCTGCATGACATCCGTCGTCCTTCCGCGCACCTGGTCCTCTTGCTCCGTCCTGAGCGGCCGTGACTCTCACGAGAAAAGGACGTCACGGTCCATCTTCCCGTGAGGTTGCGTGTTGCCGTGGGACGTGGGTCCAGGCAATGGAGCTGAACCAGAAGCCATGGTCTTGGCTGCCACAAGGGTGCGTTGACATTCACTGGCTGTGGCTGGCTTGTCCCCTGCTGTCCCCCTCTAGACAATCTCTTGACGGAGTGACCCGTGAAGCGACGCCTCAGGACTTGGGCTCTGGTGGAAAGCGGATGTTCGTACAACACAGCACCTCGGGGGACCGGCTGGGGCTCATCCGTTTAGCCCCGTCTTCTCGCGCAGGGGTCCCCAAACTACGGCCCGTGGGCCACATGCGGCCCCCTGAGGCCATTTATCCGGCCCCCGCCGCACTTCCGGAAGGGGCACCTCTTTCATTGGTGGTCAGTGAGAGGAGCATAGTTCCCATTGAAATACTGGTCAGTTGGTTGATTTAAATTTACTTGTTCTTTATTTTAAATATTCTATTTGTTCCCGTTTTGTTTTTTTACTTTAAAATAAGATATGTGCAGTGTGCATAGGGATTTGTTCATAGTTTTTTTTATAGTCCGGCCCTCCAACGGTCTGAGGGACAGTGAACTGGCCCCCTGTGTAAAAAGTTTGGGGACACCTGTTCTAGCAGAAGGGTTCCCGGCCAGAAAGAGGTTCGAGGCTAGAAACTCGTCTTTCCTCCTTGGGAACAAAGCCAGCCCCTGCGATTTGTCGAGGGGCTCCTCATCGGCTGTGCTCGGGGACAATGTGGACGAAGGGTGGACACGCTGGCCAGGGTGACTGATTTTGCTCCTGAACACCGTTCAGGAGCGAGGAGCCCGCTTCATAATTCAGACGCTCGGAGGTCCGCTTTGAGGGGGGAGGGTGGGGTGGGGGTAATGGGCCAGGAGAATCAGCGGCGGTCACGAAATGTGAGTAATAACGCAGGGTCATTGATGCGTAAGAATTGCACGTTGGACGCACCACACACTTCAATGCCATGAGCCACACCGGTGAACACGGCCGTCTCCGAGGTCACCGCTCTGTCCTGCGGCTGTGGCTTCCCTCTCCAGCGTCACGAACGGGCGCCCGCAGAGCAGATGAGCATCGGGGGTGGCTGTTTAGAAAAGACCGAAACGCATCTGTCATTTGTGGGAAAGGAAGATCTCACTCACGCGTCGGCGCCGGATCCTGACAACACTCTTCCCAGCTTTGGGAGACACGCTTTGTCTTTGGCGGTTGTCAAAATATTGGCACCCAACTCTCCCTGGAATGTCTCACTTGAAAAATACTAATTCTGCGCTTGTCATGTCAAGCGCTGGAGTCCGTTGCTCTTTCTCTGAAATCACTGGAGTTTTACAAAAATTTTTTTTTTCTGGTTCTTCCCCGCTTTTCTCCAAGATTGGGAGGTGATAAATCATTCTGATTTTGTTCCCTTCAATACCGCTGCCGTTTCCTGGCTAAGCCAACCCCTCCTTTCACGCTAGTAATCCCGTGCCGATTGAATTTGCTGATTCTTCGAGTTCAATTCTGCATCAAGAATGAATTTTATTGATCCGAGCATTGTAATCTACCTGGTTCAGCTGTGTTTTTTTGTTTGTTTGTTTCTTTCTTTTTTTTACAGAGACACAGAGGGAATCAGAGAGAAGAATAGACAGACAGGAAGAGAGAGATGAGAAGCATCAATCTTTAGTTTTTCATTGCGCATTGCGACACCTTAGTTGTTCATTGATTGCTTTCTCATATGTACCTTGACCATGGGGCTACAGCAGACCGAGTAACCCCTTGCTCAAGCCACAGACCTTGGGTCCAAGCTGGTGAGCCTTGCTCAAACTAGATGAGCCCGCGCTCAAGCTGGCGACCTCGGGGTCTTGAACCAGGGTCTTCAGCATCCCAGTCTGACACTTCAGGATCCCAGACCACCACCTGGGCAGGCCCGGTTCAGTTTTGATTAAAGTGACAGATGTTTATTGTTGACTGTTTAAGGAAAAAAATTTTAAAAAGTTGTACAGCTTTGCTATCAAAGAATTTTGTATCGGAGAGGGTGGCTTCAACGCTTACTACGTGACTTTCTCATCTATTGAAAACTCACAACGGCCTTGGAAACATTGAATTATGCGTTACAGAAATCACGGTGTGTGTCAACATTCTATAAAGGCTCAACTACTTAATATAAACATTACATACACGTTACATATCTCACAAAGATATGAGCCCCAAAATACTGAGCGCGCATGTGGTGAGTTGTGAATCCTGATAAAGGGAACAGACGGCAAAGGGAGGTGGACAAGCAGAAGTTGGGACGTAGCCTTTCTTTGGGCAAACAATGAGAGTAGTGTCCCCTCAGAGACGGGACCACGTGGGGAGGGCAAGAAATGATGGGGGGGGAAACTATAAAAATTCCAACCACCCTTCTCTCGTCTGTTCCCTTCCACCACATGGGTGGCACCCGTGGGCGATTCCGGATCGAAGCCACCTTTGCCACAATGACAACAGAGCGGTGACTGCCTAACGCCCACACCCCCCTCCTGATTCACACTCCACCTTCTCCTGGGGGCGAGATCTCTCCTCTCTCCCCATTTCTTTCTTTCTGTTGTTGGTATGGACTCCTGGACACCTAAAGGTTTTTCATCCCTGACTGTGCTTAGCGTAGGACCCAAATCCTCCAGCACGGGCCGGTAGGCTCTGTCCGGAGTGGTTCCCTTGTCTTGCAGATACGCCCAACATTATCGTGGGCTTCTCGCCGGCTTCCAGGCATGACATAATCTTCTAGGAGTCTCTGAGATCCTTCTTGTTCCAGGGCTTTTCAACTTAACCATTTTTTTTAATAATTAATTTATTTATTCATTTTACAGAGGAGAGGGAGAGACAGAGAGAGAGAGAGAGAGAGAGAGAGAGAGAAGAAACAGAGAGAGAGAAAGAGGTAGGAGCTGGAAGCATCAACTCCCATATGTGCCTTGACCAGGCAAGCCCAGGGTTTCGAACCGGCGACCTCAGTGTTCCAGGTCGACGCTTTATCCACTGTGCCACCACAGGTCAGGCAACCATTTTTCTAAGAAACCGTCGTTCCTGTCCATAGAAAACAGATTGGGTCATGTCTATTTGTCCTCATTTCTCCTGAACACAGTTGTGTGCATCCAATGCAACAGATATGCCTGTTCTTTTTTATTTTTTAATATATTAAGAAAAATATTTTATTTATTCATTTTAGACAGGAGAGAGAGAGAGAGAGAGAAGGGGGAGGAGCAGGAAGCATCAACTCCCCTATGTGCCTTGACCAGGCAAGCCCAGGGTTTCAAACTGGTGACCTCAGCGTTCCAGGTCAACACTTTATCCACTGTGCCACCACAGGTCAGGCCGAGACAGGCCTGTTTTATATATTAGCCCCCTCCTTGCCTGTGACTTCCCATGCTGTGTCTTCAGTGACTCCCAAGTCAACCGCAGTCTGAAAATATTACGTGGAAAATTCCAGAAATAAACAGTTGGCAGGTTCTACATGGTGTGCCGTTCAGAGCATCGTGACGTCATCTCACACCATGTCATTACCTCCTGCCCGGGATGGGGGTCACCCTCTCATTCATCATATCCCCCCCTGAAGATAGACATTCCCTTCTCCGCTGGTCACTCAGAAGCCCTCCGGGGTCATCAGAATGACATCACTGGGTCCCAGCACTGTGTTCAAGTCACCCTGGTTTTAGATTACACCTGCCACGCTCACGTCCGTGTCTTACAGAACACTGTGACAAGCATTGTGTTTTGTTAACGGTTATTGTTGCTAGTCTCTTAGTTTATTAGTGAAATATTAACACACATCTACAGGGGTCCCTCGTCGATGGTGGGGGTTAGGTTTCAGAACCCCCCCGTGATAGGCGACAATCTGAGAGGTAGCGACCTTATATTTATTTTATTATTTATATACAGCTAGTGTTCGACTTACGGCCATGTTTGGTTCCTACAGACCGGTCGTAACACGATTTGGTCATAAGTTGAGTAGGCTACATGTACAGTACTGGGAAATGATGTTATAAAAATCTTTTTTTTTTTTTTTCATTTTTCCAAAGCTGGAAACGGGGAGGCAGGCAGACAGACTCCCGCATGCACCTGACCGGGATCCACCCGGCCTGCCCACGAGGGGGCGATGCTCTGCCCCTCTGGGGTGTCACTCTGTTGCAACCAGAGCCATTCTAGCGCCTGAGGCAGAGGCCACAGAGCCATTCTCAGCACCCAGGCAATCTTTGCTCCAATGGAGCCTCGGCTGTGGGAAGGGAAGAGAGAGACAGAGAGGAAGGAGAGGGGGAGAGGTGGAGAAGCAGATGGGCGCTTCTCCTGTGTACCCTGGCCGGGAATCGAACCCGGGATTCCTGCACGCCAGGCCGACGCTCTACCGCTGAGCCAACCGGCCAGGGCCTATAAAAATCTTTAAGTCATATTTTATCATAATTTTCTTTCATTATTGTTATATATCATAATTTTCTTTGTTCATTTTATGCCATTTGTATCATCTCAACACCATTTTGTTTCTTATTTTTACATTCGTCAGGTTTAAGTAAAACACTGTATGACCAGTACAACTGGTTTAATCTTGGCAAAGACAATTTCCTCTTGGTAGACATCTTGGGAGGGGTTCGATGAAAAATATCCAAGACACAAGACACAAATTGCTGTACCGAGTCTGGGATAACAGTTGAAACGGTGCACGCGGAGATGGTAGTGCTGCTGGAAGCTGGTCCGCACTGTCGTATGCCCAGCTGGGCAATGCTCATGCTGCCAGACGCGGAGCAGTCGTGGCTGGCGATTGTGGTCAAGTCGAATGGTTGTAAGTTGCATAGGTCGTAAATCGATCAATATTTGTATATATATTGTAAGGTTCAATAAACCCTCCCCACACTCTTATAAACCTTTTCCATACTGTTATGAACCTTTCCCACACTCTCATAAACACTTCCTACGCTCTTACACCCTCTCTACACTCTTAAACTTCCGTCTTTTTAACAACATATAAAATTCTATATGGGTACTCACCAGCGAATATACGGTAATATTCTTTTAATACGTTTTAATTACTATGTTCTTTTATATTTTTACATCGTTTTCCATTTTTTTAGGCTAGAAAAGGCTTATTTTACCGCAAAAAATAATTAAGATAATAAACATATAAAAGTATCTATATACCGCAAAATCCCGCGATATAGCGGACATCTGCTATGCAAAATTAGATAGGTACAATTTAAAAATTGCCAACATACTGAGACTGTGAAAACTGAACCACAATATGGTGAGAGATGACTACATATAAATATATATTTATTTATATATATATAATATGTATATTATATATTATCTGTACCCGGCCACGCGTTGCTGTGGCTCAGTCTGGTTAAATGGAAACGAAAGAAAAGAGAAAGCACATGTTTGTAATATGTTTAATTTCACAATGCTTGTGGGTAAAACAATATTTTTTGTTGTTCCGCTGTCTGTGCAGATATAGAGATTGTCTGTTTTGCCGACTCTAGAACACACAACATATAATTGTCCATGTGAGAGCGTGTGTTGCTTTTACGTCCAACAGATGGCTCTGTTTTTCAAAGAAAAAGCCTGTTTTTACCTGTCACAGGTGTGACATGTATATCATAGTAGGTATATAAAAACATAAACACACCCACATATTCGAATGCAACGTTGTGTCAAAATTTCAAAGCGATCGGTGAAGAACTTTCGGAGATTTAAGATTTTGAACAAATGGACATTTACATTTTTATTTATATAGATAAACTCAGTACATACAGGGTTCTGTACTAGCTCAAGTTCGAGGCATCCACCAGGGTGGGGGGGGTCTTAGACCGTGTCCCCTCTGAACAAGGAGCAATTACCCTATTTGCAGAAGTAAGCAGGACTGTCCGTGATGTTTTCATCACTGACGACCTAGGCTGCTCAGCGATCTCCCCTTTAATTGGGTCGTAAATTGAGATGCTTCCTGATCGGTTTGTACAAACAAACGAGGACTTGCAGGAGAATTACCAAGCTCGCTGATATGATATTTCACACTCCAAGGTAATTTACTGTTCAATTAATCTCCGGAGGACGGCCGCACCGTCTTACAGAGCCCGGGTGCCAAGGCATCTGTGTTGTTGGCTCAAGTAACAACCTGGTCTGAAGGGTAATAAAAAAATAATCTTTATTTTTAGCCAAATATTCTATCTCCAAGTAGACCAGATGCCTAGATTTTCATAAACATGTTTAAAAGATACAAGATATTATTTAAAGGACATTTCTCACTGTAAAATACAGTCCCTTAAAAGCTTCCAACAGTTTATTACTGCAGGTATAATTGATAATGAATTGTCGGTAAATCGTTGTGAAAATTCCCTTTCAATTAAGGTATTGTAATTATATTTGTCTCGATCGATGCATCCCGGGGAAAGCTCTCTGATAATTTTCTGTCGACAATACCTAGAAAGGCACAAATATAGACAAACCCTAATCAATGGTCTGTCACCTATCAAATCCCAGTCATTCCATTTCATTATTTACAGAGATGGATAAGGAAGAGGTGATGTTAGGCTTTTAAAAAAATGAGACTATCAAAAGGATTCAGGCCTGACCTGTGGTGGCGCAGTGGATAAAGCGTCGACCTGGAAATGCTGAGGTCGCCGGTTCGAAACCCTGGGCTTGCCTGGTCAAGGCACATATGGGAGTTGATGCTTCCAGCTCCTCCCCACCTTTTTCTCTCTCTGTCTCTCCTCTCTCTCTCTCTCTCTCTGTCTCTCCTTCTCCTCTCTAAAATGAATAAATAAAAAATAAAATAAAAAAACTTATTAAAAAAGGGATTCAGAATGCATATTCTGCCCTCCTTTCTAAACTTGTCCATTTTATTTTGTGTAGGAAAATCATGAGAATTAATTTCATTTTGAAAATCTCACAAGTGGATAGAAAATAGTGAATTATCAGTGTGTTTAGAAGGTCCATAACATAGCTTCACTTTATCAACGTCTTATTTTTTTTTCTTCATAGAGCGATATTAAGCGTATTTGATCTGGACAGAGTTAAAAAAATATATTAGTCTAATCGAGAGCAAGTCTTTTATAACAACAAGTTCACCGTCTTAAGCCTGTGTCTTCTGAAATCCTGAAATCGGAAAACCGTTTAGCTGGTCTAACAAAGCAATCGGAGTATCGAAGGGAGCATTTTCAGCTAGGCATATTTTCAGGGAAAAGGGGATTAAAACGCCTAGTTTGTTAAAGACGCTATTAGGTCATAAATGTCTTAAGTCAACAGATGCCAAGAGCGATCAATAAACGTATCACGCGGCACCAGTGTAGTCTGAGAGACTTTGGGCTTTGTATAAATACTTTGGGCTGTGCCGAATCCTGACACGCCCTCTCACCGCTTTTTGGGGGGGAATTCTATGGTGGGTTTTCTGTTCTGCATCAGCCCTTAAGCACCCCCCTTGCCGATGCCTGGTGTCTCAGCTCTGAAGTGGAGCGTGGGGTGTTCCACAGCCAAGATGGCAGACTGGGTGTCATCAGGTGGCCACCACGACGTCGCGATCCTTGTTGAGAAGGACCGGTGGCTTCGCTGGGAACCCCGTGGCCATTTAGACTGCATCGGAGCTGAGAGATAATCGGGGTTCATGGGTCCCCAATACCTGCTTATGATGGCCCTCTCATGCCAAGTTGAATGAGAAAGAGAGAGAGATAGAGAGAGAGAGAGAGAGAGAGAGAGAGACTGTGTGTGTTCTTTTTTTTTTTCTTTTTTTCCTGTATTTTTCTGAAGCCAGAAATGGGGAGAAACAGTCAGACAGACTCCCACATGCGCCCAACCAGGATCCACTGGGCATGCCCACCAGGGGGCGATGCTCTGCCCATCTGGGGCGTCGCTCTGTTGCGACCAGAGCCACTCTAGCGCCTGGGGCAGAGGCCATGGAGCCATCCCCAGCGCCCGGGCCATCTTTGCTCCAGTGGAGCCTCGGCTGCTGGAGGGGAAGAGAGAGAGACAGAGAGGAAGGAGAGGGGGAGGGGTGGAGAAGCAGATGGGCGCCTCTCCTGTGTGCCCTGGCTGGGAATCGAACCCGGGACTCCTGCACGCCAGGCTGACGCTCTACCACTGAGCCAACCGGCCAGGGCTGTTCTTGTATGTATGTTTGTAGAAGTGAAGTTGACCCTGTGGCTGTGGGTCTCTCGCCCTGTTCTGTCCCACCGATCTGTTTGTCTATCTTGACACCGATGTTATGCTGCTTAGATTGCTACGACCTGAATACACCTGAAGCCAAGTAGTGTGAGGCCTCCCAAGGCATTCTTCCTTTGTGTGGGGTGTCTCTGTGTCTTGGTGTGGCTCTTCAAATTGATCTATGAATTTCAGAGTAAGTCTATCCATTTGGGGGGGGCGGTCGGGAGGGAAGGAAAGCCCACCGAGATTGCTTTTGGACTGGGACTGGGTTGAGTCGTAGACGGACTCGGAGAGAATGCCCCTCTGGGCGCTACGTGTGCCGTCTTCCCTCAGGGATTAGAGTCTACCTCTCTGTGTAGGCAGGTGTTCGAGTTCTCTTGGTGGCTCATTAATTAGCCCAGCTCTTTTCCAGATTATCCCAGCGTACGTCACACGTGGGATGCGTCTGCCGTGGAGACCGTCTCGCAGTTTCACACCCTGGTTGCTCATCGCTGCTGGACAGAGGGACAATTTCCTCTTGTAGATCGATCTTTTCTCTCGCAACCTTGATCGAGGCACTTGATAGCTCTCAGAGCTGTTTTGTCTTTTCCCCTGGGTATTCCGTACGGATGATCACGTCACCTGCAAATACAGTTTAATGTTTACTTTCTAAGTTGAAAAAAATTTTTAAAAATATGTATTTCCTGGCCCTGGCCAGGTAGCTCAATGGGTTTGAGCATCAGCCTGAAGTGTAGGAGTTTCTGGTTCGATCCCCGGTCAGGGCACATACAGGGAGAGATGTCTCTCTCTCTCTCCCTCTCTCTCTCTCCCTCTCTCTCTCCCTCTCTCTCTCTCTCTCCCCCCCCTCTCTCTCCCTCCCTCTCTCTCTCTCCCTCTCTCTCTCTCCCTCTCTCTCTCCCTCCCTCTCTTTCTCTCTCTCCCTCTCCCTCTTCCTCTCTCTCTCTTTCTCTTCCTGCCTCTCTCTCTCCCTCCCTCTCTTTCTCTCTCTCCCTCTCCCTCTTCCTCTCTCTCTCTTTCTCTGCCTCCCTCTCTCTCTCTCCCTCTCTCTCTCCCTCTCTCTCTTTCTCTCCCTCTCCCTCTTCCTCTCTCTCTCCCTCTCCCTCTTCCTCTCTCTCTCTCCCTCTCTCTCTTTCTCTCCCTCTCCCTCTTCCTCTCTCTCTTTTTCTCTCCCTCTCTCTCTCTCCCTCCCTCCCTCCCTCTCTCTCTCTCCCTCTCTCTCCCTCCCTCTCTCTCTCTTTCTCTCCCTCTCTCTCTCTCCCTCCCTCCCTCTCTCTCTGTCTCCCTCTCTGTCTCCCTCTCTCTCTCTCTCTTTCTCTCCCTCTCTCCCTCTCCCTCCCTCCCTCTCTCTCTGTCTCCCTCTCTCTCTCTCCCTCTCTCTCTCTTTCTCTCTCCCTTCCTCTCTGGATAAAATTAATAAATAGCAAAAAATGATAAATAATATATTTCCTATTTCGCTTTCACTCCATTACAGTGGTGAATAGAAATGGCAACAGAAGATATATTTGTTCTTTTCTCATTTTAGGAAAAAAAAAAAATTCCCCAGTAAGAAGGCTGTGAGCTGTCGGGTTTATGTAGATCTCTTTATCAGGCAAAGGGAGGATCTTTCTTTCATTTTCCTGGGCATATTTTTTTTAAAAATCACATTGAGTTCCAACCATTTTTTTTTCTGCCAATATTGAGATGATCATGTTTTTTCTTTTTTAATTGGTTTCCATGGCATCGATTTTCGGTGCTGAGACAACCTTACCTTCTTGGAACGACTCCCCTTGGTCAGGTTTATTTTTCTTGTGCTCTCTTCACACAGCTTGCTAACCATGCATCTCCCGTTTTTGACTGTTGAGGAGAGAGAGCGGGTTGATTTTCCATCCTTGCCCTCCTCCCCCTTTCCAGGTTTGTACAATAGTATGTGTCCTGTGTCCCTTCCTCACATCGACAACAGTTGCTGTGCATTTTGATTTTACAAGTAGTCTAAAGCAGTGGTCCCCAACCTTTTTTGGGGGGCCACAGACTGGTTTAATGTCAGAAAATATTTTCACGGACCAGCCTTTAGGGTGGGACAGATAAATGTATCACGTGACCGAGACAAGCGTCAAGAGTGAGTCTTAGATGGATGGAACAGAGGGAATCTGGTCATTTTTAAAAAATAAAACATCGGCCCTGGCAGGTTGGCTCAGCGGTAGAGCGTCGGCCTGGCGTGCGGGGGACCCAGGTTCAATTCCCGGCCAGGGCACACAGGAGAAGCGCCCATTTGCTTCTCCACCCCCACCCCCTCCTTCCTCTCTGTCTCTCTCTTCCCCTCCCGCAGCCAAGGCTCCATTGGAGCAAAGATGGCCCGGGCTCTGGGGATGGCTCCTTGGCCTCTGCCCCAGGCGCTAGAGTGGCTCTGGTCGCAGCAGAGCGATGCCCCGGAGGGGCAGAGCGTCGCCCCTGGTGGGCATAGCATCGCCCCTGGTGGGCGTGCCGGGTGGATCCCGGTCGGGCGCATGCAGGAGTCTGTCTGACTGTCTCTCCCCGTTTCCAGCTTCAGAAAAATACAAAAAAATAAAATAAAATAAAATAAAACA